>NC_056744.1:1607115533-1607155533 GCF_019279795.1 Protopterus annectens | reverse complement strand
TACTTAATTATTCTTAACAATTCTTTTTATCAGCCCTGATGTTCCTCCTCCTATTACTACTACTGGAAACATCTGGCTGTATTTATCCCACATTGCTCTAGTTTCAGTTATGAATTTATGTCTCTCAGTTCAGAGAGCACAATAATCACTGTGCTACTTCTGTCTTTTTTTTTCTCTGACTAAAAAACTGTGACATATAGTACATTATAACTGGAGATGTCTTCTCTGGTATCCATTGAAAGAGCCCCTTGCCAGGTTGAAACAACCTACAAATGCAACATGTAAATAAGTAAAGCTCCCCTGATCCACTATATACTGATGCAGGCAAATAAATGGGCATGTATGGCTTCATCAGAATAGTCCAATCAGTCTTACAAGCATTTATACAGAAGTAACTAGGTGAGACATTAGTAGTAAGGTAACAGGACATTGGATTCAAATTACAAATCAGTGGCTATGTTATCACATACACAAAAACATTGGTGACAGTAGAAATGGAAGCGTATCATTTATTCAAAAAAACATTATAATATGGTCTGCAGTATCAAGTAAGTAATTGTGAATTTCAGTTTAATCAAAAGACACTTTCGTCTTGGCTGGGTCTTTCAGTTTTGTAGGTGACTATATGCATATGCTGGGTTTGGTTCATTTTGAGTTTTGAACAGATTAAGAAATGTATGTCAAAGTGAATGCTTTTAGTGTACTATATATTGTACTAACGCTTCCAAATGAGTAAGTACACCCATTGAATGGTCTTTATCCTTTTCCCATGATTTTGTGAGTGTGAAGTTAGAATATTTAAGAAAGGGGGGTGTTTGGGAGTGCAGGATGCTAATTTCAGTTTTATTTTTATTTATTTATTGTAGATTCACTTTTTAATAAGATCTCTTATCAGTTGCTATTTTGGAAGAATGTCCCTTTCTTAAGGCCTGATTTACCCCTCTACAGGAGTCCCTATTTTTGGAAATATGTCCCTATTTTCAGGCTTGATTTACCCCTTCACACAATTTTCTGAATCCCTGCCCATCACATATGATTTTTGAAGCTGTCTAGTACACAGAAAACCACACTATATGAGCAACATACTAATGTCACCGATAATTTAAATAAGACAACTTGTAAAATCCTCTAAGGGCAACTTCAAAAAAAATTAGCAGCCATAGCTAAGGATAACCATAAGGAATTCTTCAGCTACATCTGAAACCTAACTGGTAGGACCCAGATATGTACTGAACTAGCTGTGGATGGCATTACCCACACTGAACCTGCAAAAATAGCTAGCTTATTAGCTGACAGATTTGACACAAAATTTCACCCCCCCCCCCGTCCCCTCCAAACATTCTACAAAGCATTCCCTCGACATCTCCCTCACCTTGCACATCCAAAGAGCAAGTCATTAATGCTGTCTCCAAGGCCAAAAACACAGCCTTTATGAGACCGGATGGCATCCCAGTTTACATTTTAAGTGGTCTAAAACATGAGTTAGATCCATTAGGTACTCTCTTCAACCACATCCCGAGTACTAGTTTTGTCCCTGCTGAATGGAAAACAGCAACCATCACCCCCCCTTCATAAAGGGGGTACAGTAACAGACTCTGGGAACTACAGACCCATAAATTTAGCCAGCCTTATCTGTAAGGCCATGGAATGAATCATCATGGACCTTATAAATAAGGATAGGAGTGATCTCCAAACCCTTGATTTGACACAGTTTGGTTTTGTCAAAGGCAGACCATGCCTGTTAAACCTGGTGGACTTCTTTGAAAACATCAACAGAGCCATAGACAAAGGCATATCTGTGCATGCAGCCTACCTTGACTGAGCCAAGGCCTTCAGCATAATCCTACATTCGGGCATCATTGATAAACTATCCCAGTTGAATATCAACCCTTGTGTCATCAGGTGTGTTGCTAACTGACTCACTGACAGATCACACTCAGTCAAAGTTGGGGATTTTACCTCAACCAGCAGACCTGTCACCAGTGAGGTTCCACAGGGGTCAGTGCTGGTCCTCCTGTTGTTTGGAATATACTTCTCAGAAATTCAGGCCAAAACAGAGGGGATGTGACTGACTATGTTTGTTGATGGCTGCAAATTTGGTGCAATCACTGAATCCCTAAACAATGTCAATATACTTCAAGAGGGACTTGCACAAAACAATAACTGGTGCCAAAGCCATACACACCTCCAGACTGGTCAAATGGTAAGACACACAGGAGACACTCCAAGTGCAGTTAAATAGTGACAAAACACTTACTCAAATCATAGCTAGATACAGACCCCCAACCATAACTCAGGACACCCACTCCACCTATCTGGACCTACTTGAATCCATCAAGATTCAACCCTCTACTCTGATCCTGGGTGGAAGACCTATTCTAGCCCAGACATGAATTCCCAAAGATTCCTTGACTTCGTCAATGCCAATGCATTGGATCAGCTAGTTGACACTCCTATGAGAGGTTAAAATATCCTGGACCTGGTCCTAACCAACATGAGTAGCCACTGCAGCACTCCTACAGTGTCATCCTTCTTGCTAAGCTCCAACCATAAAGTGATCACTTTTGAAGTCACCTTCTCCCCTGACCCCCCCCGTCAGGGTCAAATGAAAAAACTTTTCCAAAGCTGACTACAATCTCCTCAGAGCAGGTATAAGCAGCTTCACAGCCACCGTCCCTTCAGTTGGAACTAGCACTAATGTCCAAGCCTATACCAAAAAACTATAGGAGCACCTACATAGCTGTATGGACTCAGTAATACCTGACAGGACCAAATCATCTTCCTAAAGGAAAAGTAAACGTGTCTGGTGGACAGCAGCAATAAACAGACTCTATAATAAGGAAACATTGCTGTCCAGGGCCAAGAAGGAGCAGGTCCCAAGTTGGAAGCAATCTCTCCTTTGTCTGAACAAGCAAATAAGGTCACTGGTGAAATCCTCTAAGGCTAACTTTGAGTCCATATTGGCCATATCTACCAAGGACAATCACAAGGCCTTCTTCACATATGTTTGCAATCTCAAAGGCAACACCCAAATCTGTTCTGAACAGGTGGTCAATAACACCACATACACAAATGCCATAGATATAGCCAACCTGCTGGCCAATGGGTTCAGTGAAAACTTCACCTCCCTGTCCCCCCCTCAGTAAACCAGGACATCCCCAGCACCTCCCCCCTCCCCTCATCACCAATGAGCAGGTCCTTAATGCCCTGTCAAAGGCAAAACATACTTTCTCCTTGGGACCCAATAACATCCCCAGCTGTATCCTACAGGAACTCAGGCATGAGTTCTCAGCTCCATTAGACACCCTATTCAACCAAAGCCTGAACACCAGCTTCATCCCAGCTGAATGGAGGACAGCCACTGTCATCCCTCTACACAAAGGTGGAACGTCCACTGACCCAGGCAGTTATAGGCCCATCAGCCTAACTAGCCTGATCTGAAAGGCCACAGAACGCATTATCATGGACCTTATAAACAAGGACATTGACAACCTCCGAATGTTTGGCCCCACACAGTTTGGTTTTGTCAAAGGGAGATCATACCAGTTAAACTTGGTCGACTTCTTTGAAACAGTCATCAAAGCCATGACGAGGGGAAGATGGTGCACACCACTTATCTTGACCTAGCCAAAACCTTTGACACTATTCCCTACTTCGGCATAATAGATAAACTCTCCCAGCTAGGCATCACCAGATGGGTAGCTAACCAGCTCACTGATAGAACCCACTCAGTCAAAGTAGGGGAAGCCACCTCTAGTAGTAGACCCCTAATGAACGGTGTACCCCAAGGATTGATCTTGGGCCCTCTCTTGTTTGGGATATATTTTCTGAGGTGCAAGCCAAAACAAGTGATCTGTGGCTGACCAAGTTTGCAGATGACTGCAAGCTGGGCACTGTCTGAAATTCCCCTAGTGATGTGAACATCCTCCAAGAGGGCCTTACCCAAACTAATGATTGGTTCCAGAAGCATGGCCTCAAACTGAATGCCAAGAAATGCATCATTATCCCCTTTGGGAAAAATGTCATCCCCACTAATTATGACATTAATAACAATGTACTAAGCATGCAATCAGTTGTGAAGGACTTGAGCACCCAGGTTGGTAGCAACCTGACTTTTGACCACCACATTGTCTGCATTGTATGGAAGGCTTTCCACATGGCCCACCTCATAAATAAGGGTATTTCATCCAGGAACAAGAAAGTCATAACATCCCTGTACTCCTCCCTTATCAGATGCATTATTGAGTACAATACCTCCTCCAGCTTGTACCTTGCCAAGCACATGCAGCAGTTGGAGAGACCAAAGAGGTTCCTGACCAGGAAAATCTATGGTCTCAAACACCTATCCTATACAGATAGGCTAAAAGCCCTGCCCCTCTACTCAGTCTCATACAGACTGCTTAGAGATGACCTGTGTCTGGCATACAAGGCCATTTCAGACCCAGCCTTGATGAAGTTGCTGCATATCCGTAAGACAAATTCCACTTGCGCAACCCGCATGCAAGGCCTAAATCTGGTCTGTGACTTTAATAGAACTTGTTGGTGGGATAGATTTGTGTCCCAAAGACTCCCCAATCTGTGGAATAGACTCCCCTCCATATCAAGCAGAGTACCTCTCTAGCCCTCTTTAAGAGGAACCTGGACAACTGGATGGGAAACAGAAAATATACCCTTGGGATCCCACCTGTGTCCCTGCTGGACAGGGGAAACAGATGCTGACTTTGAGGGAACATGGGCGAAATTCTTGGCTAGGCTTATAAGGGCCTCCAGGCCAATAGCCTAGTATCATCCTATGAACCAATAAGCCATGGAATTGAACTCAATGCAAAAGAATGCATTATCATCCCATTTGGTAAAAACAATATCCCTGCAGACTATCATATAAATAATAATGCCCTAATTAACAACTCAGTAGTGAGAGGCTTGGGAAAACAAATTGACTGTAGCTTAAACTTTGACCACCATGTGTCTACCATGGTAAGGAAGGCATTCTATGTTGCACACCTCTTTAGCAAAGGCATTGCCTCAAGAGTGAAAGAGGTCTTCGCATCCCTGTACTCACCCCCCCCCCCCAATCAGGCCAGTAACTGAGTACAATGCTCCTTTTGGTATGTACATTACCAGGCGCCTGCAGCAACTTCGGCAATTTCTAACCAAGAAAATTCAGGGTCTCCAGCACATGTTATGCATTGACAGACTGAAGTCACTGTCTCTGTACTCAGTAGCATACAGACTACTTTGAAGAGACTTGTGCCGGGCCTACAGAGCAATCTCGGATCCAGACCTAATGGAAATGGTGCACATCTGCAAGTCCAATGGGACAAAGGTCACCCACTTCAGGGACCTTAACCTGGCCTCTGACAGAAATAGGACATTTTGTCTCTATTTTTTAAACCTCTGTTTCTGATTACTATTAATAATACTATTCCACATCTACTGGAAGTAGGAATAGTTATGTGCTACTCGGTATTCAATTTTTATGCTAATCAGCTGAGCTGTATTTCAGCTGACTTGATTTATGGTGCCACTGGGTCTCCTTTCATTACACCTAGAAGTAGAAGATAGCATTAATGCTGACTTTTGAGTCAAGATTCTAAACATTTAAGACCTAGACATTTTAATAACACATTTTTGTTTGTAAAGTGAAGCTTAAACTTTTGTAAATATTTAAGATGTCTTAAATTACAAAGACAAACCTTTTATAAGCTGACATAGTAGTGTTTCTTGGGAGTACACAGTGCTATATCTCATTTTTGATTTTGTTTGTGGTCTCACACAGAGATCCTGTTGTGTCAAAGAAAAAAAACTTTAATCTCTGCTAACAAGTTATTTCAGCCATTTATCCCTTTTCCTCTCAGATAACGGATTCATTATTTCATTGGCACACAGACCAAAATTTTCAGTGGCTGATTTTGTCCACTCACACTTGGCAGCTTCATCTTTCGGCAATCTATAAATTATTAAGCTTAGAGGATACCCGTGACACTATTCTACAGAATTTGTATCACTTAATAGGAAATAACACATCTTTGCCTGCTTGTGTTGCCTTTTCTCAGTACAGTTTTCCTCTGTCAGCCTGATTACCATCCCTTTTTATCGTAGCTCTTAAATTCTTTGCTCAAGAGTTCAGTAAAAAAACTAAATAATGGTGGGACAAAGATCTAAAATGACGGAGAATTTGTAAATGTTATTCTACTTCACTTAGAAAGGTAACAGAGTAACAGACTTTGTAAATGTTATCCTGCTTCGCATAGAAAGGTAACGGACTAACAGACTTTGTAAACCTTATTCTGCTTCACTTAGAAAGGTAACAGAGTAACAGACTTTGTAAATGTTATTCTACTTCACTTAGAAAGGTGACAGAGTAACAGACTTTGTAAATGTTATTCTACTTCACTTAAAAAGGTAACAGGGTAACAGACGTTGTAAATGTTATTCTGCTTCATTTAGATAGGTAACGGAGTAACATACTTTGTAAATGTTATTCTACTTCACTTAGAAAGGTAACAGAGTAACAAATTTTGTAAATGTTATTCTACTTCATTTAGAAAGGTAACAGAGTAACAGACTTTATAAATGTTATTCTGCTTCACTTAGAAAGGTAACAGAGTAACAGACTTTGTAAATGTTATTCTACTTCATTTAGAAAGGTAACAGAGTAACAGACTTTGTAAATGTTATTGTACTTCACTTAGAAAGGTAACAGAGTAACAGACTTTGTAAATGTTATTCTACTTCACTTAGAAAGGTAACAGAGTAACATACTTTATAAATGTTATTCTGCTTCACTTAGAAAGGTAACAGAGTAACAGACTTTGTAAAAGTTATTCCATTTCACTTAGAAAGGTAACAGAGTAACAGACTTTGTAAATGTTATTCTACTTCACTTAGAAAGGTAACAAATTAACAGACTTTGTAAATGTTATTCTACTTCACTTAGAAAGGTAATAGAGTAACAGACTTTGTAAATGTTATTTTACTTCACTTAGAAAGGTAACAGAGTAACAGACTTTGTAAATGTTATTCTGCTTCACTTTGATAGGTAACAGAGTAACAGACTTTGTAAATGTTATTCTACTTCACTTAGAAAGGTAACAGAGTAACAGACTTTGTAAATGTTATTCTGCTTCACTTAGAAAGGTAACAGAGTAACAGACTTTGTAAATGTTATTCTGCTTCACTTAGAAAGGTAACAGAGTAACAGACTTTGTAAATGTTATTCTATTTTACTTAGAAAGGTAACAGAGTAACAGACTTTGCATCTGAAGAATAAGGAGTATGAATCTCTAATGTCTGGCATTACTGACTGACTGTACAATGCTGACCAACTGCTATCCTCAGTGATTTACCATTTTTTTATTTAGACTTCACTGCCCAGTTGACCAGAAAAATCAAGACTTTTATGAAAGCTAGGGCAAAATTAGTATAAATTAGGAATGTTCTGTAAAATTAAGGACACATGAGAGATATTAGCTGGCACATCCAAAGCTAAGCTAATACATGCATTTTGTTTGCTAGATGGTTAAGGAATGATCTGTTCAAGCTTTATTAGTACTTCGATACATTTTATTAATGTAATGGCCAAAACAAACAGAGGTCATTTTCTCCAGATTTTGATACTCTTATCTAGTAACTTTCCCATAATTTTTACCTCGAAAAAGGGCATAGCAAAATTAATTTAAAATGGGTGGCGAAAGCCAAACACACTCTGGCTAGGCTTATAAATGCCCTGGGGCGGATAGCCTAGTATGAACCTATGAACCTATAAGAAAGTATACCTTTCCTCTGTTTCAGTCATCTGACTAGATTGTTTAATGCTTGGAATGCCAGCTTAATGACATCAGTTCATGTGTTTGGTTTAATAGGACTGTGAGCATTTTACAATGAACTCATCATATCACTTAGAAATAAAATTATACAACAGCAGATTTTTCAGCACACCTATTGGGTACCAGAGAGGGTTGGCTGGGTTTCCTCCTCCTCAAAACAATGCTACCATGGCTGTGGGATTCTGATTCCACAGTATTAAGCTTGTCCCAAAGTTCATCCTCAGTGGTTTATGATGTCTATGGAACTGCACATAGTTGCTGGAATTAATGTTCCTTTAAAATATGACTGGTGGGTATTATTAGGCCTTTTTCACCTTAAGAATAATAATAAAAAAAGTAGTTTATATTCAGTTGTGGCTACTAAATATTTATTGTTATCCACATTGAACCAGTGGATCCCCCAAAATGGTTTGTTGCCATTATCTCACTTGTGTTTTTTATTTGTAGATGCTCTGACTGTCAAGCATCAAATATAATTTGAATGGCAGAAAAAGGGTGAGAGGATGGTGAGTCTTATTTATTGATTTATTCCAATTAATTGTCCTTCGGTCACTTGCAGAGAAACTGAAATGGTCAATATTTTGCATGATTGTATTTTAGTTATTTTCACAGAAGAAATATAACATTATGTAAGTGTATTTACAGGATAAGAATGTTATTTCCACCTCTTTTGCTTATTTATTGTTACTACTTGTTTTGTTACTTTTGTTGACTGGAAATGTCCAGCTGGGAAGACTTGTTTTCAGTGGAGTCCTGGAAAGAAGTAGTTTACAAGGATGTATACTGATACTGAAAAACAGTAAAAATACAACAGAAAGAACTTTTACAAGCAGATAGTACTGATAAAAAAGTCTGGACTGAAGAATTGTACACTAAATAAATAAATAAATAATGCACATGCAGGGACTGAGCAGAATAGGAAAGCTAAGTCCAGCATTTGTATATAATGTTGCAGAAATACATGCTGTAAGACATAAACACAATAAAAAATCATTTATATTCATTACATGCAAAACAACTGATACTTTGTAGGTAGTGTTATAAAGATACTTGGCTGTCAAACACAAAAATAATAACACAGATAATTTGCATATGTTATATGCAATGCAGCTGAGTTACATGATTACATGAAAGTTCAAAAACAGTGCAGCTGATTCAACATGCAGGCAGGGTCTCTGTCCGAACTCTGTTTAAACTCTTGTGCATGTACCAAGTGGAAGTAGACCTAAGTTAACCCACACAATAGTTACATGTCAAGTTACACTACTGAGACTTATCTTATAGTGAATGATAACTTATTCCAGTGTTTATGAACACATAGAGTAGACAACAGAGATGTTTGTCTGTGGCATGGCTACTATATGGTCAACAGTATCTATTAGACCAACAGATTTCAAATTGTATCAGACAGGGAGTGGCAGCTAATTAATGAGAGGATTTTATGAATAAGGCAAAGTTGCATTTTAGCAAGATGATTATTGAATTCCAGCCAGATCATTTGATGGACAGAGTGATAATAATAGATTCTACTATGATGTCCCACAGCAGACCTCAATATTCTATCGTATGTGTGCTCAAACTGATATAATAAGATATGTTAGCAAATAGCTAAGAGGAATGCACTGGGGAGAAGAGTTAAGGATGACCTTGCAGTGACAGACCTTGCACTGAATCTTTTTTGTTTTGTATAGTTTCCCCTAATTTCAAGACAGCTTTATTATCAATTTTTGACATGCAGGTCAAATTTCAATTGGCTATCAAGCGTGAATCCTAAGATGTTTGAAGACTTTACTTCTTTGATTTTGACATTATTAAATGAGGTAAACTAATACTTGTTGCCACTGGATGAGGTACTTCCAACATCATGAGATTAGTGTAGCTGACACAAGAGCATACATTTGGTTTTAGAGGTGTTAAGATGTAAGTATGGTGTTATTCTGCTGTGCCGGGAGTGATTGGAACCTCACCCCTAGCTTGGAGCTAACTGACTGATATATGCCTACAGGCAGAACAAATGTAACTCTTAATTTCTAATTAATTTTTAAATTATAATTCTTCTGTCTCTCCTGTTATAACAACCACACTGTTTTGCACTGCTTGTTCTCTTCTTTCTTTATCCTTTACTTATCAGCAGTTTCTCCTTTGCTTCCACTTTACATCCTTACGTGAAACCTAATTGTCTCACTAAAATGACTCCCATTTTTTCTACTGTACAGATACTAGTGGTAGCTAGCAATATTTCAGGCCAAAGGGATTTTAAGAATGTGACACATTTATAGCCAGGGTATTAGGTACTTACTTTGATGTCTTTTACGTTCAGTTGCTAGAAGTGAGGCACTCAGTTAATAGATATGAGACTGCTCATGTCACAGTTCTTCTCAAGCATGTGATGTGTGAGTTGATTGCATGCTCCTGCTTGCTCCATAAACTATCAATTTGTTGATATTTAACATGATGTTGTGGGCTTCAGAGTTGATCATTTCCTTGTCTTGACTTGCATTCATTGCTATGGCCATTTTCAAACTGTCCTCAGCTGCCATAAAGTCTAATTTGCACACTGTCTCCATCACCACCCTAAATAGAACTCTTTCAAAAGACAGATAACTCTCTGGCACACATATGCCAGACTACTTTTATAATGTAGACACAGAACTGCTTTTGCTCACCAAAACCTCATACAACAAGATGGAGGAAAGAATACTCACACCAAAACCTCATACAACAAGATGGAGGAAAGAATACTCGCACCAAAACCTCATACAACAAGATGGAGGAAAGAATACTCACACCAAAACATCATACAACAAGATGGAGGAAAGAATACTCACACCAAAACCCCATACAACAAGATGGAGGAAAGAATACTCACACCAAAACCTCATACAACAAGATGGATGAAAAAATACTCGCAAGGCTGTCTATGCTGCTCTTAGCAAAACCTTCAACCTTGTGTTCTAACAATCTCCTGCAGAGCTAAAGTCACATGGACTACGCATTCCTCTTTCAACTTTTGTTTTCCAACTAATTTGAAAAGTATATAGTTAATGGCCTAATAATACACAGCACCCAGTGCAAGACTTTGGGACTTCACAAAGGTGTTTTCCTGGGGATCCCTTATGTCCAGTACTCTAGTCCATCTTTGCTAACTTAAGTCTTATTTGGAAACCAATGCATAAACATAGTATGCTGTGCTGAAGATATTGTTCCATCAGGTTTGATGAATCGCCACATACTGCCAAGTATCAATTACAGCAGGGCTAATTGGCTGCCTGTAATACATCTCACATTCAATGTTAAGCAAAATAAATAATCGCTTGCCAAACATAAAAAGTGATGTATTAAAAACCACTGAGGTCTTTGAATTTCTGTTTCTTTTTAGCACTCATGCAGTTGGCTTGCTTGTAATACAGATAACTCCCAGAGGCAGAATGGTCCAGTCATCCTAGCAATCACTGTACTAGGGAACCTCTGGCTAGTTTATGAAGGGTGTTGAATTGGTCTGGGGGACAGTTAGAGGAGACCCTTGGCCAGTCTAAGGGAGGGAAGATGAGACATTACATTATATATTTGTTGTTCAGGCTTATTAAGTGAATTGGCCAGAACAATGACTAACAGCATGTTTTTCCATGTCTGTACAGATTTACAATAAAAACTTGATCAAATATGACATATTCTTTTTTCAGTCATGACCGGGACTAGCAAGCAGCAACGTTATGGCAAAATTGGACATAACGGTGGATGCAGGTTTATGAGTACAGGATTGATTTACAATGCACTTTTTTCATACTCAACCCAGGAGAACTATCTGGTTAAGTGATTTGCTCAGTCACACACTACACTGAAAGAATGAAATCCTGAATCATAGGAAATGGCTTACTGTACTAAGTACCACACAAATCCAGTACTTCCAAGCACTGCAACTCCTTAATTTTTTAATGGGAAATAGCAAGTAGACATATACAGAACAGTGATGTTTAAGTTGTGTGATACCTGAATCTACACAAACCTGAAAGGGGGCTACTCAGCTTTGCCATATACGGAGTGCTTTGCTGTATGTTGGATAAAGCTCTTTCATAGCAAACATAAAAAAAATGGTGATTAAATGTTAGATATGCAAGATACGAAGTTCTTTCAAGGTGCAGGCCTGCACTAGTAGTGATGTCATTCGACAGAGTGCACATGACATCACTAGAGCTTGTGTGCTGAATCTGCTTGTGCTTGTTTTGTACTGTTTTGGTCCCTGCCATTGCTAAAGTAGGACATACAATTCATACACCTAAATTAGTCCATTAGCCTGATGTTTGGCTCCCTAGTCTGTTCGTTTGTTCAGTTATGCCATTTACTACCTGCAAATGTTCAGTGCGACTGAAATAGGTAGAGTTGAATTTGCCCACTACCCAGGTAACAAATTTCGGCATTGTTGTAGAACAGTACCTCCCCAGTCTGTCTGAGCAGAAGTGGGCATGGCTTGTGTGATTGGCATGCCAAATGGCCATGATGTTGTATGCAAATGATGCATGATTGACTGGCATGCAGATTTGACTGTGACATCATGCATACATTGGTAGTTGATTGACAGATATTGAAATCACAGCTGTACACATGGGTTCTGCTGGAAACAGATGTTATTACTTTGCTTGGTCCACATTTAACAGAACCAACAGGCCACTTTGGGTTAGGGCTAGGGTCAGGGTTAGTGTTAGGGTTAGGATTAGGGAGAGGGCTAACCCTAGCTCTGTAAAATGTGGACCAAGGCAAAGTAATAACATCTATCTCTGGCAGAACCCAGACAGGCATTTCTTAATGAACAATTTAACAGTAAATTACTAAACAATATCAGGATAAATCAGAGACAGTTGAGAGGTATGCATGCCATGTAATGACCGTCTGTCTTAATGCATAAATCTACATAAATAAAAATCTGGTTGGTAACAACATACACTACATCTTTCATTTGTAGTAGTTCCAGTTACAGTGCTGTTTCTTTACTATTATTAAATTGTAGTAGTGCCCCCTTGAGCTAATGTGCTGAATACCTGATGAATATGCATGAGGCTGTGAAGACATCAGCATGAATATTCATTCATTATTCAAACACATTAGGTGGGACTTGCTACTACACATCCGGGGAGGTACTGTTCTGCAACAATGCACAAATTTTAGGTGATAAACTATTATTATTAATATTATTAATAACAGCATGTGTTAACCGTGTAATTTTTGGTGGAGTCCAAGGAAAACATCTCCAGATATAGCAGACCATTCCATTTTGTTAATTCTTACATCTGATCTCAGTGAATAACTTTATAACACTGCTGCAGGACAATTTCATATACCCTGTGTAAATACATGTTCATTTTACTTCACTGCTGTTCTCTGTACGTGGAGACATGTTCATTTAAATTTATATACCCTAAGGTGTGGCTGAAATAGATCTAGCTGGATCTGATGACCTCCCTCTACCCTGGTGAACAAATTTCAAGCAACTCACAAGACATCTACAACAACTGGAAAGGCCGCAGTAATACCTCACAAAGAGGATGGGCCTCAAACAGATGCCCTACGCAGACTGTCTCAAAAAACTCCAGCTTTACTTCATCACATATCGCCTACTCAGAGGCGATCTCTGCCTAACATACAAAGCTATGTCAAACCCAGAGCTGTTGGACATGCTCCACTTAAAGAAATCCCAATCTCTCCGAGCTACATGCTCTAGGGACCTAAACCTTGTCACCACAATAAACAGATCATGCTGGAGGGATAGATTCCTGTCCCAGAGACTTGCATACTCTGGAACAGACTACCTATCTATGTCAAACAGAGCTCCTCATTAGCACTCTTCAAGAAAAATCTTGATGATTGGATGGGAAATAGGAAATTCACCCCGGGGATCACTTCTGTGGCTCTGCTTGACAGGGGCACAGGAAAATAATTTTCTTGGGTGGCAAAAGCCAGGGTATCTTTTTGGCTAGGCTTGTATAGGCCCTAGGGCCGATAGCCTAGTACTTACCTATGAACCTATAAATAAATAAATAACGAACCAAACAAACAAACAATAAATAAATAAATAATTATTATTAATATGAATAACAACAGCACAACCTGGGCCATCAGTAGTAATAAATATGAATCGTGCAGTATCTAATTTAAATATTGGCATACATTTCTTTCAAAGCATTGAGGCACAAATCGACAAGTTAGAGCGATGACATTGTTGCATAAATAAATAAATACGATACGAGTAACAAATGAAAGGGCAGCATAACATGCAGTGAGCGAAGTAAAACAGAAATGTGCAGGGAAACGGTGAAAGGAGAAACAGCTCAGCATGTAGCATTTAATAGAAATGCAAATTTCAATGGAATTAATAAACGAGAGGGCAGTAAGGCCTATAAGTAAAAATATTGCAAGAGACTTTTGAAAATTGTATGTTAAAAGTTAATTACTGCAGCTGGCAGCAGGATAAATAAGAATCATATTTGTTAACAAGACTGGTCCACAGAACAAACTGTGCATTTTCATGGGTAATCTGGGAGCAATGTCTGGTTAATGTCTGGTTAATGTCTGGTTAATGTCTGGTTAATGTCTGGGTAATGTCTGGTTAATGTCTGGTTAATGTCTGGGTAATGTCTGGTTAATGTCTGGTTAATGTCTGGTTAATGTCTGGGTAATGTCTGGTTAATGTCTGGTTAATGTCTGGTTAAGCAGGAATTCTCTTGGCATCCTTGCAAGTAAATTATTTTAAACAAATATGCATCGCGGTACTTTATATACCTCCTGGCCAAAACATTCCAACACCAGGAAACTTTCTTTCCTGGACTACCAACAATGTTACCAAAGAAACTATTACTGTGGGTGATATAGATATGAATTGGCAAAATCTCATCACTGACTCCCCAATGAACAGTATTAACCTTCATGGCTTTTCAAAGCTTATCACCATCCCTACCAGAATGCAAAATAATAAACACCTAGGCTGGTACAACCTTAGACTGGATCCTGGTATCAGACCCCCATAAATATTCCAGTTCTAGCACACTCCCAAATACCCTAAGTGACCATCTACCAGCATATACCTACAGGCCCCTGCCATAGAAGCCTAAACCCCATGCCTATAAAACTTCAAGAAATATAACCATATTCAATCAGCAACTTTTTAACAACATCTTAAAAATTATAAACTGGTTCTCATTAAAAACATTACCACTGGATGATGCCATAAGTCACTTCAACAAAGTTTTCTTCAATGCCCTTAATAGCTTAGCCCCTTTCTGTACCAAAATAACAAATATAAACCATTCACCCTGGCCAACTACAGCCACAAAACAAATATTACAAACTAAAGACAGAACCTGGAAAGACTGGCATAAGAATAACAATGAGACCAATCTTTATATATATATATATATATATATATATATATATATATATATATATATACATACACACACACACACACACACACACACACACACACACACACACACACACACACACACACACACACACACACGCAATTACAAAATAAAGCAAAAAAAAAATAGTCATCGCTGACAAAAAATCTGCCTTTCTCAACAATTATCCAGCCAAATCAATAACCCTCCCCCCCAATATTTTCCAAAACTAACTCAGCACTCGTCACCCCTGGATCCACGCAAAACCCTTCACCAGCTCCTGATAAAGATAGATCTCTAATAGCTGACATGTTCAACTCCACTTCATTGATAGTATACTTTAATTAGTAAAATATTCTTCATCAAATACAAACATTGCTTTGCATTGAAAATCTAATCCCACCTGAATCAGTTAATAGCAACATGAGCACTAACACCTCCCCTTACCAGGGAACTTCTACAGCTATCTCTACAACACCTATTTTCTCTCTACATCCTATTCCCACCTTTCTAATACACAAGCTTCTTCTCAAACTAAAACCTTGCTCCCTCTCCGCTGATAACCTTCCATCAGAATATTTAAAACTCTCTGCAGACACAATAGCCTACCCAGTTAGCATCTTGATTAATAGCTCCATCAGAGAATCTGAAGTCCCTAAACCCTGGAAAAAAATCTATTGTAATCCCCTTACACAAGGGTGGAAAAACCAATGGATTAACAAATTATCGACCCATCTCTGTCCTCTCCCCTTTATCTAAATTACTGGAAAAATGTATACAAATACAATTACTGAAACATCTTTCTGATCACAATCTCCTCACACCCACCCAACATGGTTTTCAACCAACCCATAGCACAACCACTGCACTATTATCTTTCACAGACACTGTGAACAAAGCTTGGACTCTGGCCAATCAACTTCTGTAATCCTATTGGACCTGTCAAAGGCCTTTGATACATATCACATCATAAACTATTACAACAACTATCTACACTAGGATGTTCTCAACTTACCCATAAATGGTTTGCCAACTGTTTAACCAATAGACAGCAATGTGTTAGGTGCAAACTAGTCTTGTCAGAATAGCAGGTTAATAAAACAGGAGTCCCATGAGGATCCAATCTCGGACCCTTGCTTTTCAATATTTTCGTTAATAACCTTTATACTATCTCCCTTCAAAGCACACTTATTCGATACAATGATAATTCCACTATTATCCCCTCCTCTAATAACTTTCAACATCTCCTAAAAATTACAGATGCCTTCACCTCTATTGAAACCTGGCTAAGTGAAGCACAATTACTACTTAATCCCAATAAAACCAAAGTATTGCTGTTCTCACCAAAGCCACTTTTACATGACTTCAAAATATACTGAAAAATAATGCAGAAATAGAAACTATAAATCAAGCAAAGCTATTGGGCATCACCATAAATGATAAACTCTCCTTTGAACAACATATACTAAAAGCCATTAAAAAAAAAACATTTCAGACTTGGAAAGCTGTACAGACGGAAGCATTAAATCAAGCAAAGTTATTGGGCATCACCATAGATGATAAACTCTCCTTTGAACAACATATACTAAAAGCCTTTAAAAAAAAAACATTTCAGACTTGGAAAGCTGTACAGACAGAAGCATTTCATGGACAACCCCACCAAGAAAACAATTGCCTATACCTTCTTGCTCCCCTCCCTCTTGTATGGGGCCCATATTCTCATTAACCTCCATACATCACTAAAAACAAGCTGCAATCATGCTATTACAAAATTGCCAAATTTGCAACTGGTATATCTTTCCGCATGCATCACTGTTATGCCCTCAATGACCTAAACTGACTAGAATTCCCCCATTACCTTAATTTTGCACAACTCTTCTCTTGCACACAAAATACTATGCAAGCCAGACAGCTGCCCCATCTTAAAACCCTGTCTTACAGCCCTATACCCTACCCAGAAATCTCCATTCCACAAATAAATAGCTTTTAAATGTATACAAACCTAACAAGTCAGCTGGCCATAGCCTTGACTCCTTTATCATAGCAAAACTATGGAATGCCTTAATTCTAAATATCAGTGTCTTTGATTCCTTTAAAACTTTCAAACTTGCAGTAGAAAATCACTTTTTTGCTCCTTAACTAAAGACTACCACACTTAATTCCTATATCTACTCTATAGTCTACCTGTTTCCCTCCCCTGCTGCATCTCATTTATCCTTCATTATTGACTCTCTTCCCTATCCTATCACCTAGTATCTGCTTTGTTTTTCCTCCTTCCAGCTTTCCTACTCTATTTCCAAAACATCTTCTTCTCCTTGGTGAATTTCACTGTACTGCACTCCTATATCTTATATAACACATACTCATGCTTGCCATCATAATCCTTACACCACTTCGTTCTGTACTGGTACATATACTACTATCTTTAGCTATCATACTCCCTCTGTCTTATACCCTGTACTTAAACTTTCTACACTTTTAAAACCTACAAAACAAAACTACAGCTTATTATAGTCATGTATGACTTAATCTGCCCTACTTCTTCTTCTTTTCCCAGTTAGGAGTTGCCACAGTGGATCACCTGTCCGCTCATGACTGGCAGTGGAGTTTTACAGTGTCGAGTTGCCAGCCCGGCACCCAACCTTCCACAGAAGGTACACACATACACACGCACTCACATCTAGGGCCAATTTAGAGTGTCCAATCCACCTACAGCATGTCTTTGGGATGTGGGAGGAAACAGGAGCACCCGGAGGAAACCCACGCGACCACAGGGAGGACATGCAGACTCTACACAGAGGGCACCCCAGCTGAGGATCGAAAAGGAGAACTTCTTGCTGTGAGGTGGCAAAGCTAACCACTGCATCTGCCCTACTAGTAATGTATAATTCTACCTAGACTCTTTGACTGCACTTTTGACAATCTACTGTAAATTATCTATCCACATATTAAATTGTACTATGTCTATAATTGTATGTAAATTGTACACATATAGGTTCATAGGTTCATACTAGGCTATCTGCCCTGGGGCATTTATAAGCCAAGCCAGAGTGTGTTTGGCGTTCGCCACCCATTTTAAATTAATTTTGCTATGCCCTTTTTCGAGGTTAGTATACTGTGCCTCTGTCTAACAGTGACACAGAAGTGATACCCGGGGAAAACCTATGATCTCCCATCCACTCATCAAGATTCCTCTTGAAGAGAGTCAATGAGGGACTCTGCCTAACCTGGACTGGGATTTTATTCCAGAGTGAAGGGAGCCTCTGGGTTATGAATCTGTCCCTCCAGCATGTCCTATTTATTTCAGTGCTGAGGTTCAAGTCTCTCGAGCGTGTAGCTCGATGGGATTTGGATTTTCTGAGATGCAGCATGTCCATTAACTCCGGGTTGGACATGGCTTCATACGTCAGGCACAGATCGCCTCTGAGCAGGCGGTATGCCACTGAGTAGAGCTGGAGTTTCTTTAACTGGGCAGCATATGGCATCTGTTTGAGCCCTTTGATCCTCTTGGTGAGGCACTTTTGGGGTCTTTCCAGTTGCTGCAGGTGTCTGGTAAGGTACATCCCAAAAGGGGCATTGTACTCAATTATGGGCCTGATGAGGGATGAGTTAAGAGGCACGATGACCTCCCCTGATCTAGATGTGAATCCCTTCATGATTAGGTGGGCTATATGAAATGTTTTTCTAACCACTTTGGCCACGTGGTTGTCAAATGAGAGATTGCTATCAACTTGGGTCCCCAGGTCCCTAATTACTTCTTCCGTACTTAATGGATTACCACCTATGTGGTAATTTGTGGGCACTTTGTTTTTGCCAAAGGGGATGACTATACACTTTTTGGCGTTTAGCTTGAGGCCGTGGCTCTGGCACCAGTTGTCTGTTTCTATGAGGCCCTTTTGCAGTCTGCTTGTGTCGGCTGGAGAGTCAATTATGGCACCCAGTTTGCAGTCATCTGCGAACTTGGTCAGCCACAGTCCTTCCGTGTTGGCCTGTACCTCCGAGAAATATATACCGAACAAGAGAGGTCCCAGGACAGAGCCATGTGGGACGCCACTTGTAACTGGTTTGGAGTCTGACATGGCTCCAGCAATTCTAACCATGTGGGTTCTGTCCTTGAGCCAGTTTGCAACCCATCTAATGACATAGGGGTTTATATTTAAGCTGGTGAGCTTATCTATAATGCCCGAGTGGGGTATTGTATCGAAGGCTTTTGCAAGGTCCAGGTAGGCTGTGTGGACCACCTTCCCCTCGTCAATGGCCTTGGTGACTGTTTCAAAGAAATTGACCAGGTTTAAGAGGCAGGATCTGCCCTTAACAAAGCCGAACTGGGTAGGATCCAGTGTCTGTAGGTCCCCAATATCTTTATTTATGAGGTCCATGATGATCCTTTCCATAGCTTTGCAGACCAAGCTAGTCAGGCTTATGGTGCGATAGTTTCCAGGATCCGTTGAGGCACCACCTTTGTGGAGAGGGGCCACTGTTGCTGTATGCCACTCTTTGGGTACATATCCTGTAGTAAGGCTGAGATTGAATAGTAGTTTTATGTTTGGGTTTAGCTCTTCTTGGAGCTCATGTAGGATGTAGCCCGGGACACCGTCTGGTCCCATTGATGCTGTGTTTTTTGCTTTGGAGAGGGCAGCTCTTACCTGAGCATCTGAGATGTCAGGGGGGGGCAGCACTCTGCTGGGATAGATATTTGCACTTTTGGTGGGGGTGGGAGTTTGCGCTGAACCTGTCACCTAGGATGTTGGCAATGTCTGTGGGTTCAGTGTATTTTTTGTCATTTTGGACTAATTCTGAGCATATCTGGGAATTCCCACCCAGGTTCCTAACATAACTAAAGAAAGCCTTGTGATTATCCTTAGTGTCCCGTGCAAATTTTTCCCTCTAAGCTGGCCTTAGACAATTTTATGAGGGCCCGTAGTTTTTGCTAATAATTATCAGAGATGCCTTCCGTTTTGGGATTTTGCTCTATCATGTAGTAGCTTCCTCCTTCTATTGTATAGTTTGTTTATGGCTGGGGCCCACCAGACAGGACGCCTGCCTTTGGAGGATTGGATCTTGGTTTTATTTGGGATTGCATGATCCATGCATTCCTGAAGGTGTTCATAGAATGTGTTTATAAAGGATTCTGCGGTCTGGGCCGTATTTTCCACAGACCCGGGGCTTTGAAGGATTCCACCTCAGTTTTGAGGAGTGTGAAATTTGCTTTAGAGAAGTTTTTCACTGTGGTTTTCTGGGCAGGGGGTGGGGTCGGGATGTGAATATCCAGTGAGATTAGTTTATGGTCTGATCTTACCAGTGAGGGATACACTTCTGGTCTGGAGCATAGAGTCCCCATGTTGGTGATGATCAGGTCCAGTATGTTTTCCCCTCTTGTGGGAGTGGTAACAAGTTGTTCCATAGCATTTGAGTTTATAAATTCTAGGAACCTTTGGGCTAGGGTGTTGGAGCTAGAGTAATGCTCCCAGTCTATGTTTGGGTAGTTGAAGTCGCCCAATATAATGGTGTTTGGAGAGACCTTCATATCTGTAAAATCTAATAATATCTGTATTTGTTTGGTGCTTTTCTCCCCTGGCCTCCACTGAAAATGGGTTTCTGACACAGTTGGACTTTCCCGGTCACCAAATGTAAAACAAATAAATAAGTGACCTGCTAAAAGGGACACATCAAGCAAGTGAGGTCTGAGGGAATCAAAAAGCTTAGGCTTTGTACTAGAACTGTACCTCGCAGGATGCACAGAAGCAAATCCTGCCTAAACCCTATCCATCATCCAACAATCAGTGACGTCTTAGAAATGTTAAGTAATATTCATACTGATGCTGGCATGAATATTCATTGTCTATTTGTAGCCGTATCTCATCTGGCAAAAGGCTGTGAAGTCGCATGCAAATGATGCACGAGTGACCTCCATGCACATTTGATAGTGACACTTGGCTGCAGTACAAAGCAAATGGAAAATTTACCCTTTTCTTCAATGCAGTGTGATCTTGGAGTTGGTATATTTAAGTAGTGGGGGGTGCAGGGAGCCTTGCCCCTCGCAAAAAACAATGAAAAAAAATAATACTTGGGAGTTAATGTGCTGTTTTGCAACAGTACTCCCCAATGCACAGTAGCAAGTACCACCCAAACCCAGCCCAACACCCAGCAGCAGGTAATGTTTTTGTAAACTGATGAATAAACATGTTAATCTTTTTGTTCGCATACATGAATATTCATCCGGGATTGTCAGTCTGCACACAAATGAGTGCATTTTTATGAACTCCTATGAAAAAAGAGGACTATGCCTTGAGAGACCAAAAAGAAAAATAACCGTAAACTTCAGTTAAACATCAAGAAGGGTTACAAAAGCATTGTGCCTTTTGCTGTGTGATTAAACAATAAAACTTTTGCTGTGTGATTGCACGTGTGGTGACCAGGTTAATTAAATGTTAGTGTGTTGTGTTTTTGTTCTATTCCAGGCCTTACCTTTTTGCCATAGAATAACTATAACAAAACAGAATTTCTAAAACTCATTTTTTCTTACAAAAATAATTATGCAGGTTAATGATATGTAATCAGTGAGTTCATTCTCGGTGTGTGTCTTCATTGCTGTAAGGGGACAAGCAGTACTCCATATGGATCCAACCAAAGAGGATCACAAATGTAAAACTGTAGTATCTGCAAGTCGTGAACTTGATTATGTAACAGATGACAAAACAGGTTTTCAAATAGATATTTGAAATCATGCACATGACTCCTACAAACCCATCTGTCCCCAGTAAGGTTTAGTGTACTTTCGTGTATAAGTTATTAACAGAAAAGAGCCCATGACGTCTGCTGTTGTCAAAGGAAAAAAACGTTGTGATTACTTTGATTCCTGGTAGGAGGATCTGTTGGGAGAGGCATTTGGAATTTAACAGAACAGAAGAAGATATCTTTAAAATAAAGTACATGACAGCTACAGAATTTTTAAGTGTGCATAACCTCGCATGATATAAAATAACTCTTATCCTGGAATGTCTTGCCATTCGCATCGTGACTTTCATTAGCAAGCACAGTATCTGAAATAATGTTTTCCCCTTTATGATGAGAATAATGCAGATGATAAAGCTACAAAGTCAAATGTTAGCTACATTAATCATAAATCTAGGGCCCATTTAAAACATTGAAACTGCAAATATTACTTTTTTCCCCTTGCTTTTGCAGGGGAGCAAGACCCCCTGCATCTCCCACTACTTAGCCATACCAACTCCGAGATCACACTAGATTGAAGAAGAGGGTAAACAACAATAACACAATGAATATTCATAATGTCACAGGCAAAACTGCATTCTATGTCAATCATGCATCACTGACATGCTACATCACAGCCACTCGGCTTGTCAATCACTCTAGTCACACCCATTTCTGCACTAAACAGCCAAGAGGTTACTGTTCACACCAAAGCCACATGGACTTATAGTGCTGTTTCTTTAGCATTCCTTATTTGAACATGTCAGGGGGGTGTTGGATGGTGGGCAGGATTTAGGTGGAACTTGCTGCTGCGCACCTGGGGAAATAATATTATACAACTTCGCTCAACAGTCAATGTATGCATGATGTCATACTGAAATCTGAATGGCTGTCGATCATACATCTTTTCCATGACACAACATGCCCGTTTCCCCTGTTAGTCACTGAGGCCACACCACTTCTGCTCAGACTGGCCTGCAAGCTACTGTACTAATATAAAGCCAAAGGTTACATGAATAAATAAATACATTTATAATATAAGCAATAAATGAATGGGCTACATAAAATACAATGTGATAAATAAAACAGAAATATGCAGGGAGACAGCAAGGGCAGGGGGAATCAGACCCTATATTATAGGAAGTACCGCAAACAACCTTAAACTTTGCAACAGCTGTCAGAATACTGCACAATGCATTGCCAAATCACAGATTAGTATAAGTACAAACAAGTATGAGGAAACGACAATAAATTATAAATGGGACTGAGAAGTCATCACATGCAAGGACATACCTCTCAACCTCTTAGAGAAAGAAATCTGGACAAAACCATCAATAAAAGTGGGGACAGTTTTTAAATATTGCTCTTCCAGACTTAGAAAGTTGATAGAATAACAGGTTTTGCATTAGTATGAATTTTCTGAAGAGTATGAAGTCTGAAACTCAAACGTCTGTTATTATTTTCTAACTTCAATCTTTAATGATTTGCCATTAATTTACCAGAAAACCACAATTTTATGAAAAATGGACCAAAAATAGGAGGCAAAAATCTGGACATTCTGTGAAAATCTATACAGTTGAGAAGCATTCCAAGGAAGTATAATTTATGAAACCAAAAAAAGATTATTCCAGAAAGCAGCTTTGCATGGATACAGAGTGAATAAGTTGAAAAGCCTCCTGACAACTCTGAAGGTGCTTCCTTGTGACCCCCTATTAAAACTAAAATACTCAAAATTTGCATTGTTTATTTCAGAGGAGGCTGGGGGAGAAAAGATCTATGTATTGTATAATCACTGAAACAATCATGAAAGCAAAATCAAAAATTGGAGAACTGTATACAGTATAGGATTATGCATAAAAGAGATGGCTTTGTATTAGAAACATACCTCGCAGGATGCACAGTAGCAATTCCCATCCAAACCCCGCCCACCATCCAACAACTGGTGAAAGTAAAGTAATATTCATACCAATGGTGGTATGAATATTCATTGTCTATTCATAGTTTGCAGTTTTCCTCAAGGTAGTGTGATCTCGTAGTTGGATTACAAGGCCTTTGAAAGGTAGCTATTGAGGGGCCTGATTTTCAAGGGATTAGGCAAGGCTCAAATTCTAAACCTACCACCCTAGAAAACAAAAATGGGAAGAAACTGAGGGTAATGCTGCTCAATGCCAGAAGTCTAAATCTCAAAATGCACGCACTCGAGGCCCTTCTCAGTATGGAGAACATCGATGTCTGTGCTGTAACTGAAACCTGGTTCAAGGCTCCTGAGAGCACCCTGGCACTATTAGGTTTTACCTCATATCATGCGTTCCGGCCCCAAAACCCGGACCACATCACAAAAGGAGGGGGTGTATCCATATTCATAAAGGATACTCACACCTCCAGGTTGGTGGCAACGCACAAAGCTTCGGAAACCATCCAGGTGCAACTAACCATAGGCAAAACTGCTCTACAAATTGTAGCATGCTACAGGCCACCCTCTCAAACTCAGGAACCCCACACAGCCTTCCTGAAGACACTGGAGGGTATAAATGTATCTCCAAACACCATCATATTGGGTGACTTCAACTACCCGAATATAGACTGGGAACATTACTCAAGCCCTAACTTTCTAGCCCAATGGTTCCTGGAGTTCATAAATTCAAATGCCATGGAACAGCTAGTCACTGTTCCCACGAGAGGAGAAAATATACTAGATCTCATTGTCACAAACATGGGGACAAAATGCTCCACACCGAAGTATATCCCTCATTGGTGAGATCTGATCATAAACTAATCTCACTGGAAATCCACATCCCGCCCCCACCCCAAGCAAAAAGACCATAGTGAAGAACTTCTCTAAAGCAAACTTCACACTACTCAAGACTGGTGTGGTATCCTTCAAGGCCCCTGAGCCAGAGGAAACCACAACCCAAGCTGCGGAAGCCCTTACAAATGCCTTCTATGAACACCTCCAGGACTGCATGGATCAGGCAATCCCAAATAAAACCAAGACTCTTTCCACAAAGGGCAAACGTCCAGTCTGGTGGACCCCAGCCATTAACAAACTTTACAATAAGAGGAGAAAGCTATTACATGATAGAACAAAATCCATAAAAGGGAAGTCACCCCTGATCATTATTAGTAAAAAATACGAGCACTCATAAAATCAACTAAGGCCAATTTTGAGAGAAAATTGCCATGGATTCAAAGGACAATCATAAGGCCTTTTCAGCTATGTTAGGAACCTGGGTGGAAACTCCCAGATATGCTCAGAATTAGTCCAAAATGATACAAAATCACTGAACCCACAGACATTGCCAACATACTGGCAGACAGGTTCAGTGCAAACTTCACCCCTCTCCCCTAAAGGAGAGATAACTATCCCAGCCGAGTGTAGCCTCCCGGACATCTCAAATGCGCAGGTGAAAGCTGCTCTCTAAAGCTAAAAACACAGCATCAATGGGACCGGATGGTGTCCCCGGCTGTGTGCTACACGAGCTAAATGAGGAATTAAACCCGCACATAAGGCAGCTGTTTAATCTCAGCCTTACCACAGGATACGTGCCCAAGGAGTGGCGTACGGCAACTGTGGTCCCACTCCACAAAGGCGGTGCCTCTATGGACCCTGGTAATTACCGCCCCATAAGCTTAACAAGTCTAGTCTGCAAAGCTATGGAGAGGATCATAATGGAGCTCATAAACAAAGATATAGGGGACTTGCAGACATTGGACCCGACCCAGTTTGGCTTTGTCAAGGGAAGATCATGCCTTTTGAACTTGGTTGACTTCTTCGAAACAGTCACCAAGGCCATTGATGAGGGAAAGGCAGTCCATACAGCCTACCTTGACCTTGCAAAGTCTTTCGACACAATACCCCACTCGGGTATTGTAGAAAAACTTACCAGCTTAAATGTAAACCCATATGTCACAAGATGGGTTGCAAACTGGCTTAAGGACAGAACCCACAGGGTTAGAGTTGCTGGCGCTGTGTCAGACTCCAAGCCGGTCACAAGTGGTGTCCCACAGGGCTCGGTCCTTGGCCCCCTATTGTTTGGCATCTACTTCTCAGAAGTACAGGCCAACATGGGAGGACTTTGGCTGACAAAGTTTGCAGACGACTGCAAACTGGGCGCCATAGTGGAAAGTGCATCGGACACGGATATCCTTCAGAAGGGACTCACGGAAACAGATAGCTGGTGCCAGAGCCATGGCCTGAAGTTAAACGCCAAAAATGTATAGTCATACCCTTCGGGAAAAACAAGGTAACCCCAAGCTACCATATAGATGGCAATCCACTAAGCACAGAAGAGGTTATCAGGGACCTGGGGACCCAGGTTGACAGTGGCCTTTCTTTGACACTCACATTGCTAAAGTGGTTAGAAAGACCTTCTACATTGCCCACCTGATCATGAAGGGATTCACATCCAGATCTAGTGAGGTCATTGTTCCCCTGTACTCTTCACTTATCAGACCAATGATCGAGTACAATGCCCCATTCGGGATGTATCTCACCCGACATCTGCAGCAATTGGAGAGACCCCAAAAGTTCCTCACCAAAAGGATAAAGGACTCCAAAATCTGTCATATGCTGCCAGATTGAAGAAACTCCAGCTCTATTCAGTCGCATACCGCCTGCTCAGAGGTGACATGTGCCTGCCATACAAGGCCATGTCCAACCCGGAATTAATGGACATGCTCCACCTCAAAAAATCCAAATCCACCAAAACCACTAGAGCAAGCGACTTAAACCTTAGCACGGATATAAATAGGACGTGCTGGAGGGATAGATTTATCACTCAGAGACTCCCTATGCTGTGGAATAAAATCCCGGTCCATGTGAGGCAGAGCACCTCGCTGACTCTGTTGAAGAGAAATCTAGACCTGTGGATGGGAGATCGTAGGTTTACCCCAGGAATCATCTCTGTGTCACTGCTGGACAGAGGCACAACAAACTAATGGGCACAGTATTTTTTCATATAAGGGATGGCGTAAGCCACAATAATTTGGGCTAGGCTTATAAATGCCTTAGGGCAGATAGCCTAGTATAAACCTATGAACCTATGAACCTATGAAGGGGAATTCTGTATACTGGGACAAAGGGTTACTGTATAGAGAGTGGACCCCTGAGGGAGGGCTAGAAGGTGGGAGAATACAGCAGTTGGTAGTGCCTAGAGTCTAATGTCTGACGCTTCTAGCCATAGCCCATAATATTCCCTTTGTAGGTCATATGGGCATAAAAAAGGGATGTATTATGCAGAACTTTTTATGGCCTGGGATTTCCAGAGAAGATATTTAATTTAATTATATATATTAGATATTTAATTGGGGTGTGGGGCTGCAGGGTGGGCTTGCCCTCCTGCAAAAAAGAAAGGAAAAAAATGCTTGCAGTCTTTGTCATACCACGACATGCCCATTTCATTTGTCAGTCACTGAGGCTATGCCCACTTCTGCACAGACCGCCTGCAAGGTACTTTTCTAATACAATACCAAAGAGATTAAGCAAAAATAAGTCAAGCATTATATACAGTACACAAATCCACATCTTAACATCTGCATCGCATACATATAAGCAGGAGATATTTATACAGTGAAACAGTTTGCGGGCAGCAATGAGTTTACTTTATGGGAATACATTGGTCACAGTATAGGTCCTTGATGTAGTAAAATCAGTTTGTGAAAAATTACATCTAAGAAGAGAGAAAAATTAGTTTACAAAGATAACAACAGTAAGAAAGATATAGCTGAATGAGAGTAGGAGAAAAATTAATGTAAGAAATCAGAAGTGGGGAAAGGAGTAAAATCAGGATTGTTCTAGAGATGAGAAGAAATGAAATATGTCGGTATAATGACAGTCAGGCTGATGAAATGCAGGAGCAGATGCATTTTTTCTGTCTGTGACATTTTAATTGTTTTTTAAATGAATTTCTATTTTGATTTACTAGAGGGATGGATTGCATGTGGCCACATAACAAGTTTACCTGGATTGCATGATGAAAAGTCACTTCCATGGCAGGAATACGTATGCAGTTATAGGAGTTCCCACTGTCTTTCAAATGTGTAAAGGGCATAGCCTCATGTTTACATTAGGCACGATTGATGGAGATGCTAATCTCATGACTACAGCATGCATATATTACAACGCAATGCCTGCTTACTTCAGATCAAGTTCTTAGCACTTTTAGCACAAATTATAGCAGCAATTGTGCCAAAATTCCAGAACTTTTATGTCCACAAAAATAAACAGCAATTCAAACAAGTAAAGGCAAATGATACAATACTAGATCATGCAGACAACAGCCGTTATTACTAAAATGTGTAGCACAGTCCAGGTGGCTTTGTATTAGTGTAGTATCTTTCAGGCTGTTCTGCTCAGATGTGGGCATGGTCTTACTGACTGACAGGTAAAAGGGGAGTGTCACTGTATGGGAAGCATGCATGATTCACAATCATGCAGATGGGGCAGGAATATTCATTGTCTATTCATACCTTACCCTTTTCTTCAATGTATTGTGATCTTGGAGTTGGTATATTCAATTTGGGGGTGTGGGAGGGGTAAGGGAGGGCTTGCCTCCTGCATAAACGAAGCAAAAAAAAATATTTGCACTTATACTGCTATTTGTTTTTCCTTCATTTTTGCAAGGGGCAAGCTCCCCTGCACCTCATGTTGGGGGATGCAGCCCCCCATCAATTCAGTATACCAACTCCGAGATCGCACAACATTGAGTAAAAGAGTAACCTAGAATAGACAATGAATGTTTATGCTGCCATCGGTATGAATGTTACTTAAATTTAACTGATTATTGCATGGTAGGCGGGGTTTAGGAGGGACTTGCCGCTATGCATCCTGCAAGGTACAATACTAATACAAAGCTGTCCAGGCCAGGGTTGCTTATAAGGGTATACATGTACTGACAATGCAGTGATTAGGTAATTGTTTTTAAGTAAACAACTGCATCACTCATTGATACTCACAAAAATGTTATTTTACTGCCACTCTCACCCCTGGTGAAACTGAAGCTAATTATCTGTCTGGATCAGTTGTGCCATGATGTTTATCTGTACAAAGGTAGATGATGGGTACAGCAGTATAGGTAATAAGGTTTTGTTGAGGATCAGTAACCCACCAGATGAGCAGTAACAATCCCCACCCCAACCCCGACTGATAACCAGGATCACAGCAATGTTGCTAAGCACTCCAAAATTATTCATTTTGCCTGGTTGGCCGCATGAATATTCATAGTACATTTCAGTTGTTACACTCATGTAACCAAAAGAAAAATAATCTTACACTGCTTACCGTAAATACATAAATAACTGACAAATACCTACATCAAACTAAGCACTCTGAAAATATTCTTCATTCAGCCTGTTTATCCAAATGAATGTACATAGCGTGCCAAAGCAGGAAATTTCATACTCACACACACAAAAATGTAACGTACAACATTTTTCTTGTGCTAGTGAAAGAAATTATCGAAGTTAACATTTAACACTGCAATACTCAGAAGGAGCAGGAAAACAATATTATATTTAATATAAATCCTTCATTCTTTTCTTCCTTAAACACCAAATGAAATAATGAATGAAATGTGCCCGTTGTAAAAAAATTACAGCCTAATCCTAACCCTAACCCTAACCTTAACCCTAATCCTAACCCTAACCCTAACCCTAACCCTAACCCTAATCCTTTTTTTGTTCTGCCATGGATTTTTACTGTTATTTTTTTTGTATTTTTACTACTTATTTATTATATAAGATGTACTGCTTGTCTGCTTGCTGGGGAGACTACACAGTAGCAATGTCTTCTGCACTCAACACCAGAAAACATAGTTATTTTTTCATTTCACATTGTAACACTTTGCTGCACTTAAGAACTGTTTGTGGCAGAACAAAAAAAGGGTTAGAGTTAGGTTTTGACTTAGAGTTAGGCATTAACGCATTTTTTAAATGATTATAACAACTTAGTGTACTGGTAGGAACTGAAGAGTTGTTTGTGGCATAACAAAAAAAGGGTTAGGGTTTTGAGTTACTTGTTTGTCTTTTTGGCTTTTCCCGGTTAGGGGTTGCCACAATGGAATTCCGATCCGCTAATGATTGGCAGTAGATATTTATGGTGCCGAGTTGCTAGCCTGACACCCAACCTTCAGCGAAGGCACACCCATTCACGCATGTCTTTCGGAGGCCACTCAACCGCGGGGAGGACATGCAGACTCCACACAAAAGGCACTCCAGCCAAGAATCAAGCATGAAAACCTCTTGCTGTGAGGCAACAACACTACCGCTGTACTTCTTCTTCTTCTTTCGGCTTATTCCCGGTTAGGGGTCGCCACAGCGGATCACCTTGTCCGCACATTGAATGGCAGTGGAGTTTTACGGTGTCGAGTTGCCAGCCCGGCGCCCAACCTTCCACAGAAGGCACACTCACACGCACACCTACGGCCAATTTAGAGTGTCCAATCCACCTGCAGCATGTCTTTGGGATGTGGGAGTAAACCGGAGCACCCGGAGGAAACCTCTGTACTAATTTTTTTAAATGATTGCAACAAATGATTGTGCTGGTAGGAGCTGATTAGGGTTAGGGTTTGGGTTAGGGTTAGGCATTAATACTTTTTTAAATGATTATAACAAATTATTGTGCTTGTAGGAGCTGAAGAGCTGAGGGTTAGGGTTAGAGTTAGGCTGTAATATTTTTTAAAGGATTATAACAAATTAATGTCCTGGTAGGAGCAGATTCTGACAAAAGAATAATACAAAATAATAGAAATTAAATCTGCTTCTGAATTAAAACCCAATAAATAAATTCTTCTTTTTCTGGTGGAACAAAAAAAAATAATCAGAAAACATCTGCTTCTGAATTAAAACCCACTGATGAACTCCTTTCATTAATGATCCTTGCTTGGCTGGTGTGAATACCACTGTTCTATGTAAACTATACAAGGAGCAATGTATGCATGATGTCACAGGCAAATCTGCATCCTCAACAAAACCGGTAATAATTGCCTCCCAAGCTATTTGCACTTTTAGTTCTACTAATTTGCAGATTCTGAGGTTTGCACACAATTATGGCCTTGAAATTTCAACAGGCACCCATCTTCACACCTTTGACGACAACAGCAAAAATAAAAAAAAAAAAGTATATATATATATATATATATATATATATATATATATATATATATATACATACATATATATATATATATATTTTTTTTTTACATACTATATATATATATATATATATATATATATATATATATATATATATATACACACACACACACACATGATGTAATTTTTATTGCAAATTGGTTCATGTTTAAAAAATGGCTTTGGTGGTCCAAACCACTTACATGTAAAATAAGACATAATATATACTTACACACATTACATTGCTAAAATGCTGTTCTCAGCTTCAGCAGAATATCAGTAGCAGTGTTTCTTAGAATATCCAGTGCATCTCATTCTTCCTAGTTTCAGTAGTTATGGAAATTAACTAACAGTCTTTAAAAGATAATCCGGTGTTTGCCTAATACAGTACAAGAAAAGCCTATCCATTTTCTAGTTATCATAGTGCAGTCTTCACATAAGTGCATACCCGTTCACATCTTACAAATCCAGATCATACCTTTCAACTTCTTGGCACAAGAACTCTGGACAAAGCCAAAAATAATTGGGGGGGGGGGGGGGCAAAGGCCCCAAAACTGAGACAAATTTTAAATATTGCTTGTATAAACTTAGAAATTTGCTAGAATAAAAGGTTTAGTGTTACCTTGCATTTTCTGAATGACATGAAGTCTGAAACTTGAATGTTTCTCATTATTTAATTAATTCAGTTCTGACTGATTTGCCAGAGGACCACAAGTTTTATGATGAGCAGATCAAAAATACGAGGCAAAAATCTATCTATCTATCTATCTATCTATCTATCTATCTATCTATCTATACATCCATCTATCTTTCCATCTATCTGTCTATCTATCAATCTGTCTAAGTCTCACTGACTGGTTGCTGCTACTGGATGTAGCCAATAAAATAAGGGTATTAGTTTACAAGGATAAGCCCTATGATGGGCAGTAGGGTAACTCACCCAAGTATTCAGCTCCATCAGGGAGCACTGTTCAGAACTGTGCGATCTAGCCTTAATTATTACCGAGATAATCTTTCACTAAATAAGGGGCCTGAGGAGAAAAGAGACTGATAAATATATGACAACAAAAGGAACTATGCAATAATGACACTTAAAAAAAAACTGTTACATATTGGCATTTCATAGCACAGTGTGTACATTCTGAAAACACAAAGGAAATGCACTGAATGCTTAAAATAAATAAGCAGTAATTTTAATGGTCTTACCATCATGGTCAAAGAAAAAATATTTCTCAGAAGCCTGAAATGTGATAATGTAAACACACAACCAGAGGGACTGACAAAGGATAGCTGCATATCTGCACAGTCATATCAGTTCCTGTTTTTCCTCCTAATAGTTTTGAGTTCTGAAACATCTATGTTGTAAAATGAAAAAAATATACATATATTCAATTCCAACCAACCAAGTGGGCCAAAAGTCAAAATGAGGTTTTTAAAAAAAGTGAAAGTAGCTTGCTGGCAAAATAGAATCTTTTACTTGTAACGTTTTATCTTTTACTTTAAATACCTTTTATAAGAGAGACTGCTCAGAGTGTATTATTTTTTTCTTTATATTTTTTACACTGTTTTTTTTAATATTGTCAGTGCCTAAGAGGCTATTAAGTTATATTTGAGATTCTCTTTATTGTTCTCTCTGCATCTGATGCAATCATTTTCTAATTTCCCCTTCCCACAATGTTTAAAACCTAAACATTTCATAATTTGAATCTGATCCATGTTACTTCAGAAAACTGATTCGGGAAAATTGGCTATATTTTTTCTGAAGATGCAGTTATAGCATTAACTTAGGACTTTCATCCCTGTATCATGCTTTGTAAATGCACATTGTTAAAAACGGAGGAAAAAAAAAACTGAGACCAACTTTGTGAGCAGTTTCTTTCCTGTGTCCATTTTATTTATTTATTTGTTTATTGGTGTTGCTATGAGCACATTTTTGGACAGAAGAAGCCCTTGGAATTGGGTGAATTTTCCTCCCTAAAGCTACTATGTACTATGCAATGCATTAGATGATATTGCCAACCAGATATAGAATCTGTTCTGACCTTCTGACTTTTGTCACTGGATTGTTGATCAGTTCCATTTATTATTTATCTGTCTACTGAGAGATCTTTTATAGGCATTCATGACTACTGTGTAAATGTAGAATGTAGTGTACGCTGTGACAGGCAATTGGACAGACTGTGTGTGTATGTATGTATACATTTAGCTTGGAAGTTAGGATTGGACAGAACGCATTTTCAGCAGACATCAATGGTGAAAAAGCTCCAGATACATTACTGCAAACATCTCCATAGCTGAATTCAGGGAAACGTTATTACAACACTCAATATGGTTAGATATGAAATTAACAAGTTCAGGCAGCAGACAAGTAAAATAGAAAACACAAAGCCCTAAAATATATTACTGCACAGTTACAGTACAAGGACTCCTCAACAGTGGAAATGAAAATATGAGCTTACTTAAGAAGAACAATTGTGATAGTTACAGGCTTACCCCAAAACAGAAAATGCAATTACAAAACAGTGTGTAAAACTTTAAAACATAACTTCCCAGAAAATGATTGTTGAAATTTGTTAGGAGTATATGTGAAAATAGCGAAGATGAGGGATAAAATGATAACATTAGCTAAAGGCTCAGTAAATAGCCAGCCTATGTTGAAGGTAAAGAACTGATAAAAGAATTGCATTAAACTGAAAGACATAGAATGCATACATGCATTTACACAAAACACACACACACACGCACGCATGCGTGTGCGCGCGCGCACACACACACACACACACACACACACACACACACACACACACACACACACACACACACACACACACACACACACACACATTTTATATAACAACAGAATACAGATGTACAGAAGTAATGAATATAATATCCTGTTTGGACCAATAGTGAGTGAACATGGTAAGATGTGTTGCCCAACTTAGACTGTTAGAGAAAGCCCACAGAAGCATTCACTCCCTTTTCCACAGAGTGACACACCTTTTTCTGTGGTGGTGGTGTTGAACATTGACTGTTTTCTTGCCTAGCCCTGTCTCCCTCTGTTTTACTTCCATATTCTTTCTTTTTCTGAAGCATTGCAGTTCCCCACCCCATATTCTTTCTTTTTCTGAAGCATTGCAGTTCCCCACCCCATATTCCTTACCTGGGTACCGGAAAGGCTCGGAGTGAGTTTGCGACTGTGCAGGGTAGCCACCAGTCAGATGGTGGTGGTGAGGTCTGATTCCATAAGGGGTCCCATACTGTGGAAACATGTCTGTCTGAAACATCCTTCAGGTAGATGATAAGGTTACCTTGCTGCCTTTCTTTAAATTCCTTATTCTGAGAGAGACAATGCTACAATAATCCTGAGTAACAGTATAGAAGGACCAGCTTCTGTGTCTCTCTCTTTTTTCAGTTTCTGACACTGACACTCTGAAGTCTCTCTTGACTTAACTTTCTCAAGACCCCCCTTGGCTGCCTGCTTTGAAGTGCCCCAAGTGCTTCACACTTAGGAGGGTAGACCAGGTGAAGGGGGTGGGGAAGAGGAACTGCTCTAAGTGGGGGTGGGGAGGGCAATTCCCACATTAATTACTGAATTTAAGCTTTATTAAAGGCATGTCAAGAGATTGTCTGGGCAAAGTTAGCTACCTAACAGGAAGCTGAGAAAGACTGCCTGCAGAATTAGGACGTTTATTGGAAAAGCAAGCTAGGATAATAGGGAAAAAGGTATTAAAAGCACACACACACACACACACACACACACACACACACACACACACACACACACACACACACACACACACACAGACCAAAAATAAAGGCAAATAGAAAAAAGGTTGAAGCAACAAAAACTTGTGTGCATCTATCCATAGCTCTCTCTCTCTCTCTGTATGTATATGTATATGTGTATATGTATATATATATATATATATATATATATATATATATATATATATATATATATATATGTTTACAGACACACACACACACACACACAGACACACACACACACACACACACGTATGCATGGGTCTATGTCAGAAGCTCGAGTTTTTAGAAAGTCAGAATTTATATTGTTGAGACGCAATGATTAAGTTTCCAAAAACTCGAACTTCAAAAAACAGCAAAAAATCTACTTTTTTTATACATTTTTGCAGGTGGGCAAGTCCCCCTGCACCCACCCCCCATGTGGGTATATTTGCCAGTATTAATATTTCACAGAAAACCAAAAATATGAGGCAAAAATCTGGACATTCTGTGAAAATCTGGATAGCTTAGAGGTACATCAGTGTCTGTAACAACCTACCATAGAATTATTGACTGTCCTGGCAAGTATGACTGAACCACTGCTGGGGTAGTTTACCAGGCAACATGTTTACCCTGTGAGTTCTTCTTTGTAGGGAAAACTCAGTGACCCTTACAGCACAGGATATGTGAGCACTTATATGACATAAAAAAAGGATCAAAAAAGTGCCTCAGTAAACATGATAAGACATACACCAAGTTTAAGAAGTTGATATTGTTTATCATTTAAAAAGTAGACAGCGTTTGGCTTTTCTTTTGCTCTCAGTTACTTTTTAAGCTAGTTTCAGGTGGTTTTACACTGCTGTTGTTCTTATTTGTTCTTACTGGTGTGTGTGTGCGTGTGTGTGTGTGTGTGTGTGTGTGTGTGTGTGTGTGTGTGTGTGTGTGTGCACACACACACACACACACACACACACACACACGCACACACACACACACACACACACACACACACACACACACACACACACACACACACACACACACACACATATATATATATATGCACACACACACACACACACACACACACACACACACACACACACACACACACACACACACACACACACACAATACTGATTTATATAAACAGTAGCAGTCACAATGCCATGCAGCGTTTCTGCATTCCACCATCAGTATTTTGTGCATTCAGTATTTTGTGATGCATTAAACTCATTCAATGAAATGAGTATTCAGTATTTTGCATTACACGTGTGTGTGTGTGCGTGTGTGTGTGTGTGTGTGTGTGTGTGTGTCTGTGTGTGTGTGTGTGTGTGTGTGTGTGTGTGTGTGTGTGTGTGTGTGTGTGTGTGTGTGTGTGTGTGTGTGTGGGCATGTCATCATCATCATCATCAGCCCCCTTTTTCCCATTTGTTTTTCTACATGGGGTCGGGGTATCGTGTTAACTGTCCCCAACTCTCTTGATTCAGTGCCACACTCCTGCCTTCTTCAACACTCATGCCTGACTGTCACAGATCCTCTTTCACACAGTTCATCCACCTCTTTGCTGGACATCTTTGCTTCCTCTTATCTTCTTCCTGTCTGTCCCAAATCTTCCTCACCAGATTGTCTTCTGCTTTTCTACACATGTGCCCAAACCACTGTAATCTGTTCTGTTTGATCTTTTCTGCAATTGGAGCTACTTTGGCTTCTGCTCTTATGTTCTCATTTCTTCGTCTGTCCCACAGTGTGCATCCTACCACCTTTCTTAGGTACTTCATTTCCATCACCTCTAGCTTCTTCAACTGTTCTGCCCTTATTGCCCAGGTTTCTGTACCATACAGTAGTACTGGTCACACCACTGTCTTGTACATCTTACTTTTCAGCTTCTTTGGCATTCTTCTGTCATAGACTACACCTTATACTCTATGCCAGTTGGCTGCAGCCCCTCTGATTCTAGCTTTGACCTATTCATTTAGACTACCCTTCTCCTCAACCACCTCTCCCAGATACTTGAAGCTGTTTACCTGTTCCACTATCTTCCCTTCTATCTCTATTCTCAGCTTCTTCTGATTTCCCCAATTTGCTGCCATTACCACCATCGCATCTGTGCTTAGTTTCATCCCACGTGCCATCAGATTTGCATTCCATTCTCCTATCCTTTGCTGAAGTTCTGTCTCAGAGTCTGCCTGTACTGTCACATCATCTGCATACAGCAGCTTTGTTGATCTGTCCCCTCCAACCTATTTGCTAATGTAGTCCATCACCAGTATGAACAGCAGTGGGCTCAGAGCTGAACCCTGGTGTACACCTACTCCCACTGGGATCCCCTCTGTGAGGCTGAACACTGTTCATACTTGAGTCACTGGGTCCTTGTACATAGCCTGCACTAATTCTACCAATGTTTCTGGGACTTCAAACCACTGCAGTACTGCCCAGATCAGTTTTCTTGGGACCTTGTCATATGCTTTTTCCAAGTCTAGGAATGCCCAGTTGGACTCTCTCCTCATCTCTACCTTTTTCTCAAGTATCTGTCTCACTGCAATCATTGGGTCATTTGTGCTGCATCCTGATCTGAGTCCGAACTGCTCATCTCCCATCTTCCATTCTACTACTCTAAGTATCCATTTATTAGTCACCTGCTCCAGAACTTTCATGCAATGTGGTAGGAGTTTGATGCCTCTGTACTGCCCACGGTTGTGGATGTCCCCTTTGTTCTTGTACACTGGCACAAGTATGATTATTGTCCAGTCATCTGGGATGCACCCTTCTCTCCACACTGCTATTAGTACCCTCAGGAGCCATTTCTCCCCTATTTCACCCAGCATCTTTATCATATCTGCTGTGACCTCATCTGAACCTGCAGTTTTCCTTGACTTCATCTTCCTTAGTGCTGTTCTTACTTCTTCTAAGGTGGACTCTTCTTCTTCTCTGATTGTAAGCTGTTTCTGGGGCAGTACAGCTTCTGTGAGGTTTTCTTCATTCAGAAGCTGCTGGAAATACTCCTTCCATCTGCCTTTGATGTCCTCTGGACTGGTGAACAGGTTGTTGCTGGTATCCCTTATGAAGGAAGTCTGACTATCTTCTTTATCTTTCTGTCTTTGCCTTGCAACTTGCAAACTGCAAAAAGTCAGACAGGAAGCTTTATACTCTGTTGAAACTTGGTTATCCGATGCCCAATTAATACTCAACTCAAACAAAACTAAACGACTCAAAACAACTCTCACTTTAACATCACAGCAAAAGACAACACCACTATATACCCAAATGAACACACCAAATTGCTAGGAGTGGAAATAGACAATAAACTAAAATTTGACATTCACATATCCATGACCATAAAAAAAGTCCACAAAAAAATAGGAGCGTTATACAGAAATAAGCAACTTCTCACCAAAGCAGCAAAGATTTCAATAGGAAATTCCCACCTTATCCACACCCTACTTTATGCCTCTCCAATATATACCAACCTAAGGCAATGCGATCTAAGCAAGCTAGAGACCTGTTACAACAAAATCTCCAAATTCGCCACAGGGCATTCTACCGTAATCACCACTGTCTCTCACTTGCTGAACTGGGCTGGCTTGAACTCCCTCACCTCCTTCAATGGTATCAACTCTCACTCGCCCACAAACTAGTAAACCAACCACTAAATGGCCCATCCCTCCAGAATCTACTCCAACCCTATCGCACCACCAGACCACTAAGATCCAGCAACAAAAATCACTTGCAGATCACTAAAGCCAATAACTCTGCTGGTGAAGCACTATTCTCTTGCACCATAGCCAAATTATGGAACTCCCTCCCACCCACAATTACCTCCATACCATCATTCACCCACTTCAAAACTTTACTAAAAGCGCACCTAAAAACATGCTGGCTATGCCCTTGCAACTCCCACTCTTAATATCACCCACCCCATCCAACCACTACCTTTCTTTCCACTCCACTAACTACCTTGATTATAGCAAGCTCAGATGCTCATAAGCCTAGTACTTATTATACAGCAGGAACTTCTTATTGTAACATTTGTTAATGTCTGTTATGTACTTCACAGATAAAGATTCTAGTTGTCTACTGATGTACTATGTTCTTCATTTGTAAATATGTTGTAAGTAATTGCTATGTTAAATAGTTAATCGCTATGTAATCCAATGTAACTACTGTCTGTTTATTTTAACTGTGGAGCTTTTCTCCCCGGACCTCTGCTGAAAATGGACCTACGTCCAGTCGGACACTCCCGGTCAACAAATGTTAATAAATAAATAAATAAATAACTTGATATAGTTACTTTGTGCCCATTTCTGAGTCACTTTCCAGAAGTTGGTAGAGTGCCTCCGATGACCTATTCTTTGCTATTACAACTTCTTTCTTAGCGTCTTTGTTAGGCAACCAGTAGTCCTTCCTAGCCTGGTCAGTCTTTTTTATTTCCTACTTGTTCCTGCACTCCTTTTTTTGATGACTTCCTGGAGTTCTGCATTCCACCACCAGCTTTCCTTATGTACCTTATTTCCATACCTGGCTCAGCCACATATCTTTTCTGTAGTCCTAATACATGCTTTAGGTGCTGCCACTCTTCTTCAACTCTACCTATTTCCTTCTTGGGGTGCTAGGGTTCTGAGTAATTTCTTGAACTGCTGTACTTTCTCTTCAGTCAACTTCCAGGTCTTCAGCCTGGCCTCTGTAGACCTTCTCTGACCACTGCTTGCAGCTGATTGTGGCAACTAATGGTTTATGCTGTGGGCCGAATATTTCACTGGGGATGACTTTGGACTACCCCAGTGCCTTTTCCTTACTAGGAGGAAGTCTACCTGAGTATGCTGGCCACTCTTGTATGTGACTGTCTCTCCTTCTGAACCACGTGTTGGCTACTGTTAAGCCATTTGCCAGACAGAAGTCTAGAATGGCTTCTCCTTGTTTATTCCTGTTGCCCCCATATGGACCCAGGCAGTCCTCATATTCTGTTCTGTCAGTCTCCCAATATAGTAGCACCAATTTTATTAAGTAGGTCCCGCAACTGCTGTCTGAATGCACTCTTTTCCTCACTATCACAACCCTGCTGTGGGGCATAGGCTGAGATTATGAATACTGCCCTGCCATTACACTGGCGTCTGATTCCCATGAGTCTGTCATTAATTCTTATCCCTTACTTCCTTCTGAAGCCTCTCTGTCTCACCACAACAATTC
>NC_056744.1:1607100533-1607113033 GCF_019279795.1 Protopterus annectens | reverse complement strand
GCCAGATTATGGAACTTTTTTCCACTTCCTCTCAAACAAACCGACAACTGTGTATCTTTTTAAGCACTAACTGAAACAACATCTCCTGGATTCTTGATTATGCAGCTGCACTGCACCTGGCTGGCCTCTCTATTCATTTGCTTTGTACACAGCCAACTTTCTCTCATACACTATACAGTGTTCATACCTTTCGACCTCTTAGCGCAAGAAATCTGGACAAAGTCTAAAATTATGGGAGGACAAAGGCCCAAAAATAGGGACAGATTTTAAATATTGCTGTTATAAACTTAGAAAGTTGCTAGAATGACAGTTTTTGTATTTACATGCATTTTTGAATGATATGAAGTCTGTAACTTAAATGAATGCCATTATTTAGTGACTTCAATCCTCAGTGATTTGCCAGAAAACAAAAATTTTTTGAGGAACAGACCAAAAATATGAGACACAAATCTGGAAATTCTGTACACTTGAGAGGTATGACGGTGTCTCCTGTCCCTCTCTTATACTTTCCTACTATGTTTCCTTAGAATAAAATCACTGTATTCGTGGGGCAGGTAGGCCCACTGGACAGACAGTCCCTTTTTAAGAACAATGTCTGACTAAGTGGTTTGCTCAAGGTGACACAATAGACAAATGAAGGCTGAGGGAATCAGATCCAGTAGTAGAACTACAACTCACAACCTTAACCTCTGTGCCAACTGCCAGACCTCCATAGGAGCTGTATACAAAAAGGTTACTGTCACTCTTTCTACTTCACTTTTCCCACTGTCCTGCATCACCCACTCTCACATATGCTCACTTCTGTGACAACACCAGTTCATGTTACCAATTACTCTAATAACCAAGTATTTCTATTCTCTTCACTTTCCTTTCCATATGTATATGTTCTGTTTTATCTGATACGTCAAGTCACGCGTATACTACTTTGTAAGATTAAAACATATTTTAAATTGTATAGAACTTTATTTTTTGTGCTACATTTTTCTACTATGAAAAATGCTGTTACATAAATAGATTGTAAGGAACTTTTCTCCTCAGGCCTACTTTGAAAACAGGCACCTCACATACCCAGCCAGATCATCCCGGTAAACAAATTCTTATAAATGAACAAACGAATGAATGAATGAATGAATGAATGAATAAATAAACAAATAAATAAATAACGACAGTACTGTCTGACTTTATTGGATAACCAGAGGTATACATCATAACTGTGATGTGATCTTTTCCACAAAATATAAAAAGAAATGCCATTTCAATCAGAAAACTTCTCCAATGAGACGGGTAGTATTCACTGAGCTCAGAGTAAGCCATTTTATTGAAAACAAATAGTTTTACGTCATAAAGTGACTTTTTTACTGATTTTAAGCCATTCGGCTCTACAAAACAGAACTTTTGTCAAAAATGGCAAAGTTTAACCCATCAGAGACATTTGACTTCTTGAAAGCATTTGGCTGACCTGCCTGGATGCAAAGGTTTGCATGATTTAGAGTAGCAATGAAGCTGAGTAAAGAAATGGAACAAATTCAGGTAATCACTTAGTGGTACTCCATGAGAAAGGAGGTGGAAGTAGCATGTGGTTCCTTTTCATCCTCCGAGGGTAAAGTGCTATATATGAATCAGTAATTAATAGGTTTATTGTTGCCTCACAGCAAGAGGTTCTCCCGTTCGATTCTCGGCTGGAGTGCGGGGAGTGCCTTCTGTGTGGAGACTGCATGTCCTCCCTGCGGTTGGGTGAGCATTCAAAAGACATGCGTAAATGGGTGTGCCTTTGTTGAAGGTTGAACATTGAGCTGGCACCTCGGCGTTCGTCAAAATCTACTGCCAATCATTAGCGGACCGGAGTTCCGCTGTGACGACCCCTAACCAGGAAAAGCTGAAAGACAACAACAATGAACATTTTGTGCCAAGAAAAGACATTTTATTTATTTATTTACTTATTTATTTTATTAATGCTTTTAATTGTCTTTTTTTTTTTACTGGGGAAAGTCCAACTATGCATAAGTCCCATTTTCAGCTAAGGTCCAGGTAGAAAAGATCCACATAAAATACATTCTTACAATGTAACAACAGCATCAAATTACACATTTGAAGCATTATTTTGTAGGTAATATTGAGACATGAATAGTAAAAAACATTTATCATGTACATTAGAAGTTATATTATCATACATAAATCAAAGGCATGTTAAGATGTAATAGCAGGACATATACGAACAGTAATAATGCACATAGGTTCAGGTATGCATACTGACATAAATGAGGTGTCACTAGAACAGGAAACAGAAAATAGAGGAGAAAATGGAAGGGTATAAGCAGAAAAAACAAGAAAAACAAGTAGAAAGAGTTTAGCGAAGTAGCTGAGATAGCGGCAGATAATAAGGAGATGAGGAGGGTAAGGAATTACCAGGAGAGGATTATGGGTATAGATTAGTTGGAGGAGCAGTTTGGGTGTGAAACAAAGAGACAAAAAAACAAAGGATAAGAAAGGTGGGAGAGTCATGGTGATAGAAAGATTGGCAATGGAAGAGAAAACAGAAAGAAGGTGGGTTTTGTCAGGACTGCAAAATGAGCACAGCCACAAGGACATTAGATGTTGTTTTAGTTTGTGCTTGAAACTTGTGGTAATGTTGTCTTGTTTTAGGTTGGGTGGGTGGGGCAAATTATTATGCATGAGAGAGAGCATGCTTCTACAAATGCGTATAACCCAAAGAAGAAGGTGTTGATGCTTTTGTAATGAGCTTGTATGAACAAGCCAAAAGTCATGAGTTTAATGGAATGAAAAATGAACACATTAGAATTGTTTTTGGGCTGGCTGATGTCAAGTGTCTCAAAAGGTACAACATGAGGTAAGTCTAACTTTATAAAAGACCATACAGATCACCAGAGAGCTGGCAAATGATGTGTATGAGAAAGAATGCAGAAAAAAAGCAAGTTAAAAAGAGCTGTAATACCCGTCAATGTCTTGCAGTTGGCACAGACAGTTAAAGCTGTGAGCTGTAGTTCTTGTAGTACAAGATTTACTTCTTTCTGCCCTCACTTACCGACTGTGTGACCTTTTGCAAGTTACTTAATCAGACATTGCTTCTAGGTCACCCCTGAAAATGAACCGTGTGTCCAGTGGGTCTATCTGGTTAATGGATAAGTGTTATTATTAAGATAAGCTAATGCATTAGAAGCCAGGTTGAGTGTGGATCCAGGTAACAAATTCAAAATAAATAGACTTGGCAAATGCATGAGGATGGAATAACCATTATCATGCTTAGTCAGAGCAGTGCAGAGCTGTAGTTAGACCATCTGACAACCCCGTTAACTTAAAGTTGAGGACTGAAAAAAAAGTGTTTTGCACTCCTTTAACTGCAGCAAGCTGCTTGCTGCAGTTGTAACAAGCTGTTTGCTACAGCTGCTACCACACACTTGTGCACAGAGCACTTCATCTATGTCAGCAAATGCAGTATCTGCATTAGTTTAAGAAGCTGCAGCTTCATAAGTCAATGCTACTACTGCACTTGCGTACCACCAATACCTGCCAGTCATGCTCCTTAACAGCTTGCACCCAGGGCAGCTGCCCCATTTGCCTCTTCCTGGTTAAGTGTTCAGCATGTATCAGAAGTATAAGAAATGGAAAAAGCTGGAACATGCTGTTCTCCTTTTGTAGGACAAAGCTAATTAAAGCTACTTTTGCGAATGAAAATGAGAATGATGTTCAGACTGCATGTTTCCTGGGTTCAGTGTACACAATGTCGAATATTGAAGCAGACGTGCAAACGAAATTTCCTATTCCTGGAACTCAGATGAGTTTCAAAATAGACACTGGGGCCAGTGTTACTGTGATATCACCTGCTACCTATAGACAATTCTTGAAGCAAAGACAGAAATACACAACCTTGCAGGTAAACGTAACTGCACTGGAAACTTTCTAGCCATGTTGAGTGGAATGGTGTAAGCTAACTTCTGGGTTTATGCACTGGATATCCTTTATTTAAATAATGCATTCAACACAAATATGGCATGAGATGAACATAACAGGCAGAATAAATTAAGTCAGTGTGGATGCCTTTGGCGAAGTTGGTCTGTTTAGTTTTGAATAGATGCATAGCTAGGGTGGGGCGAAGGGGCAGCTGTTCTGGGTATAATGTGTTAGGGGGCATGACTGGCAGTTCCTTTTTTTTTTTTATTTTTTTCTTTGCACATAAATGTGCAGGACAGGACCAGGTACTAAATGAGCCAGCTATGGCTCTGGTTGTGAACCAGTTAAGATTAAATTAAAGCCAAACACTATTTCACGTGCCTTGACCACATCCAGAACAGTATCATTTCCTGCACTGTCTAAAGTAGAGGCAGAACTCAGGAGAATGCAAAGCCTTGGCGTAATAGAAAATATAACTGAACCAACACACTGGGGTGTACAAATGGTCTCAGTAATAAAGAAAAATGGCAATGAACAAATGTGTGTTGACTTGAAAGGCTTAATGGTGCAGCTGTACAAGAAAGACAGTTTCCAGTTTCAGACTGACTACAGGTTCCACTGATAAATTCCTATGATCTAGACAAAGTACTGCCTTGATGTCAAAGACTGTTAAAGAAACTAAGAGGATTCAATTCTATGGCAATCCATGTCTCTGGAAAACAGTCATAGCCATTGTGCTAAGCAAAAAATCCTATATGTGATCAACTTCTGTCAGATACCAATGAATATATTGCATGTCTACTGACACTAGAAAACATGGTACCTAAACTAATCTGAGAAGGTTCAATTCCACAGCAATCCATGTGCCTGGAAAACTGTTTTCCACAATAGATGCTTCTAGTGGACGTTGGCAAACACCTTTAGAGGAAGATAATAAAAAAATGATGACCTTCATTATGTCAACGGGAAAGGATGAGTCTCTTTCAAGAGGCTACAATCTGACATGATTTCAGCACGTGAAATCTTTCATTGCAAAATTTGTAACTTGCTAAATTGGCATGATGGAATTTGGTCCAGATAAAGAGATATGATTTGAGGTTAAAAAACAATTCCTGGGTTAAAGTTCAAATAAGAGAAATGCTGATTTTGAAAGACTGAGCTTAAGTACTTTGTTCTCAGCATCATAAGAGTTAAAGAAATAAGATGAGATGCAAGTAAACTGAGAGCAATAGCTGTACTGCAGAGTCCATATTGTGTAACTCAATTAAGACAAGCCCTAGACATGATTAACATCTTGAGCAAATTAGTGCCAGATTTTTCAACTGTGCTACGTCCTTTAACCAACTTGTTAAAGAAAGTTATATCCTGGTTGTGGGGAAATCCTGACCAAGCTTTCAATGGAGTGTAAGAAATACTAACAACAGCTCCAGTGCTGCCATACTATGATGCCACCAAACTGACAATTGCGAGTACGGATGCTAGCAGCCATGGCCTAGATGCAGCATTACTTCAAGTGGATAAACAAGTGTTATGTCTTGTTGTTCAGAGTGCTAACTGATGCTAAAAATAGATAATTACAGATTGAGAAAGAGTGTCTTGTAAGTGTGTGCACATGCAAGAAGCTCTCAAGGTACCTATTAAGACTTAACAGTTTCCAAATTGAGACTGACTGACCACAAGCATTTGGTTCCACTGATTAATTCCTGTACTGCCTCAGTGACAAAGACTGTTAATGAGACTAAGAAGGTTCAATTCCACACCAATTCATGTACCTGGAAGACAATTGGTTATAGCAGATGTGTTATCTACAAATCCTATATGTGATGAACTACTGTGAAATACCGATGAAGACATGTGCTGAGCAGAATGACAACCAGACAAGTGACTAACAACACATTAGAAAAATTAAAGCAAGTTACCAGAAAAGACCATGAGTTGCAAGCTGTTATATGCCTGAGATGGATGGTCAAATTGCTGGATACAAGCAAAACATCATATCCAAATGGCCCTTCTTTTCAGATTTAGCCAAGGAGCATTATCTGGTTAAGTGATTTGCTCAGACAGCAGTAAATGGGAGGCTGGAGGAATCAAACCCATTTAATGGAAACAGCTCATTAAGAGCTTGGAGCCTTAATCCTTTGTACTAACTGACAGAGTGTGCTATACATGAGGTGCACAACTATCAGAGTGCAATGACTTATTGCTGAATTAAGACAAAGTAGTCGCACCCTCATCAAAGCTTACTGAAGTGCTACATCAAATACACAAAGGACAACTTGGTCTCACAAAATGAGAAGAAAGGGTTAAAATGTCAGTATGGAGACTAAACATCAACCAAGATATAGCAAAGCTTGTGTCAAAGTATCAATTTTTCATTGACCGCAAACCATTAGAAAGAAGACAGACATTAGTATTGACACTGTTACCAAGTCCTTGGAAAAAGGTAGCTACTGACTTGTGCAAGTTTGAAGGAAAAATGACTTCATAGCAGTGAAATATTACTTTCATGACATAGAAATAATTTGTGTACTAACTCTGACTAACCAGCAAATAATACATACATACATAAATACAAATGTTTCAAGCACGGGCATTAAAGCCCTTCTAGCTTGCCAATACGCCAAAACACTTGTTCCCATAATAAATGTCCAGGCTGTTCTTAAAAATATCTAAACTAGTACTTGCTTTAATGTAATTTGGTAGTCTGTTCCAAGCATCAGCTACTCTGTCAGAGAACCAATTAGTACACTTCTCATTCCTATAAAATCTCTACATAGGTTGTCTGATGATTCTCTAGTACTTTTTGTTAACCCCAAACATTCCCAGAGGTAGTGTCCCTAAATGCCCGATATACCTGCATAAGATCTCCTCTTAGATATCTGTAAGAGACACTGTACATGTTCAGATATTTTAGTCTTTCATAATAACTTAGATTTTCACATCCATGGATGCCCTTGGTATATTTCCGCTGTACTCTTTCCAGTTTATTCATGCTTGTTTTCCTATAAGGTTTCCATATTGTTATTCCATACTCATGTTTGGGGCTAATGTAACTAACAAACACTGACTTCATTATGTTTGTTTTCCTAGACTTTATAAATATTTTTATACAACCTATAGTTCTATAACTATCATTAGCCAATTAGCTGATATGATTAGAAAAACTCACAGCTGAATCTACCCATATACCCTGGTCCTTAAATTAGTCTACAGTTTCAGTCACTGTGTGCTGTATTAAATATTCACCTTTCAGTTCATGTCTCCCAAATCTCATATGCTTAGTTTTTGATGTATTTATCAACATATTATTCTCCTGTGCCCAAATCGTCAATTTAGTCAAGTTATTTTGCAGACATGCCTTATCTGTAACACATGTAATCAGTTTACCCAATTTCAGGTCGTCAGCATAATAGCAGGTTCAAGACCATGCTCACATTATATGGATTACCTATCGAACTAGTTATAGCTAATTGTACACAGTTTGTGTTGACGAGTTCTAACAATTTGTTGACATCTATGGTTTTACTCATATTATGTCAAGTCCACACTATTGTCACTCAAACAGAGCCAGAGAGAGATAGAGAGAGAGAAAGAGAGAGAGAGAGAGAGAGTCAGAGACAGAGAGATAGAGCAGTGCAAAGAATAAAACCATCTTGAGACAACCTGATCCTCATAGAGCTTTCATGCCATATTGAGCTGTAACTTAGTGCCCCAGGAATAAACCCATCTCAACTAATATTTGGAACACAAGTAAGGACTAACGAGAGAATCACTCAATCCTTGTTCTTTTTATTTCAAATATAGTGCACCTTTGCACAAAGATGATCATACCACCCAGTGCTTTAAGTGATCACTGTCCAGTATTTTCATTTTGGTCTTTTCAAACAATGAAACCTACACCTCAAACTATTTACAGACCATAAAATAGCCTTACTTGATCAGCAACTAAATAACATAAGTTGGTCATCACTGTACCTCCTCAATGATCCAACAGCAGCCCTAACACTATTTGTAAATATTCTTTCCATGATATAAAATTCATTATTTGCCATTCCAGAAAAAAAGAAGAGTATAGAGAGTAGATTTGTCATTGGCTAACAAATGATATAAAAACATCATGAAACAGGAGGACAGTGCTTGGTCACTATGAAAACAAAACTAGCAAGACGAAAACTTAGAGCGTAACTATACCTTTCTGAGAAAACAAACTAGAATAGCAACAAACTCAGCAAAATCCTTCTGTACAAATTTAACAATGGGCAGCCTCAAGAAACTCCAAATTATTCTGAGAGGAATTAAAACAACTTACAGGATATTCTACATGTGCTGTAAGAAACAGTTCTTTCACTAACCTGACCAGTGATAATAGTCAGTTCCTTATCTCATTTATTCAAGACATAACCAATACAGTTACTAACAACATCTCCAGAGCTTTACTTAATAGTTATGCACAACTCGGTCTTTATCCCATTGCTAAATATGTAACCATCTTCCAATTCAGAGAGATCTGTACAAAACAAATATTCTACCAAAACCTCAAGAATACCCTTTCAAAATCCTTTATACTCCACACAACCATATTAGTGTAAGCTGCAGATAAAAATCTCAAAATTATTAAGACACATTTTCAAACTGCACTTACCACAGGAATAGTACCCCCACTTAGAAACATGCCATCAGTATCCCCCTACCCAAAGTGCCTGCACCCAAATCACTTAAAGAATTTAGACTTATTTCTATACTATACTATATTCACTCACAGAGATATTTGAAAAAAGAAATCTTTGCAAACAACTTCTCAAACACATAAATGACTATTGACTGTTGTCAGGGGAACAGCATTATGTCAGAAATGCCTTTAGCACTAACACAACATTACTTTTAGTAACTGACTCAATATATTGCAACATGAACTCTAGTCTATGTATTGCTTATATATTTGTAGACATGTCCAGAGTATTTTAAACTATTAATTATGACATACTTTTGTCAAAATTAGCAAAGTTTAACTTTGCACAAAATACTTTTGGTTCCAAAGCTACCTGGAAAACAGGACATTCCTGATATTTGATAATAAGCAGTTTTCGGATAAAGAGATCCTTGATGCAGGCACGGCACAAAGATCACTACTGGGACCCCTACTCTTTTCTTTCTTCAATAATGACCTGTCAGAGAAGGTCTCATCTCTATATGTCACCCTATATGTAGACGATATTCCTCTTTTGATGCAGATAAATGTATTCCTAAACTACAAACCCAACTAGAGTTATCTTTCTCTAAGCTATACTAATGGCTCACAGATAATAAGCTAATGACAAATCACAGCAAAACTAACATTGCATTATTTGCATCCCTGCATGAATTACAGCAATTAACTGATATCAATATTTATAAAACAAAATAGCAAAAGCACCATAATCCCCATAGTCAGTGAATAAGAGTACCCAGTAACCCTTAATTCCTCCCTAAACATTTCTACACGCACCTGTGTAATGGCTAATAATGTCCTATCAATGAAAATCTGTTATAAAATCTCTCATCTAGTCACACCCACAGAATGCACAGCCATAGCTAATAATATGCTATACAAACTTAAATATGGCTGCCCCTAATGACATTTCATTCTACCCATAATCCACAAAGTCTACAGTCTACAGTAAAAAAGTATGCAGATTTGCATAACTAGCAGATGCATGCAGCCATCAGTGCAATATTCTATAAAAAGAAGGTTGGCTGCCTGTGACTGAAAGAGTGATCCAATTTCTGGGCACCCTTATATTCAAGATATTAAAACTAGGCTGTTGTCTCCCTTTGAAAAGAAAACTCCCATTAAGATAGCAGATATATACTTTAAGAAACTTATAATATAACACCATCATGTTAAGCAGACCACCTTTCAAGACTGTTATGGCTGAATTGGCATTCTTCCAGGACAGGTCCAGAATTATGGAATAAGCTCCCAACTGAAATTAATTCTAAAGAATCTCTCCCAGATTTTAAAAAGGCATTAAATGCCCACTTCAAAGAAGAAGCAGCCTGCAAATGCTTCAGGACACTGGATGAGCCATTATTACCCAAGATGCCAACACATGTCTACTTTGAATCTGCCTTCTAATTATAAAAAATATGTCTGTGGCAATTGAAATTCTACATATTGAATTATATTGTATATAATTGTAAAGTGCTGTAAACTCTGTTGGCAGCAGTGTCGACACCACACACCCATGTCACCACGTGGCGACCAGGGCAGGGAGAGTAACAGAGAAGACCCGTCTGATTCCGAACAGTGGATCACTCGGCTTGTGTATCGATGAAGAACACAGATGAAGGACACATTGATCAGCAACACTTTGAATGCACTTTGTAGTCCTGGGTTATGTCATCTGAGGGCCATTGTACCTTCAGTTACCCCTGGATGCCCTCGGAGGGTGAGGCTGGGATGTTGTGGGGATCCTGGAATAGTCCCGAATCCCTGTCAAGGTGAGATTTAGACAGAGGAGCCCTCTGTCCCCTGGGCTGGGAAGTTGACCGTCTGTGCCATGTAGGTCTCTTTCCTGGGCCCCATGTATCCCCCACAGATGAGAGGGCAATAGGGTATGTCCAGCCCACTCCCAGAGGCTGTTGGTGGTCCACCACTTAGCTCCCCTTTCACGGTGTGCAGAAGGATGTGCCCCCTGTCTTGTTACTATACCCTGGGTGGTGTTCAGTAGCCCTACTCCCACTACCGGTGTCCTAGGGTGGCACACCAGTTCCACATGTGTGATGATAGGTGTCCATTGCCACCCCTGCACCAATGACCAGTTTGGAAAGTGCCCTCAGATCACACATGATTACTGACTGAATTTAAGCATATTACTAAGTGTAAGAAAAGAAACTAACGAGGATTCCCTCGGTAATGGCAAGTGAAGAGGGAAGAGCTCAGTGCCAAATCTCTGCTTGGGCGATGAGCACAGAGACATTTGACATATAGAAGTTTGTCTCCCTAGTGCCACCCTGGAGTCCAAGTCCTTGTGATCAAGGCTCAGCTCACAGATGGAGTGAGGCAAGTAGTTGGCCCTGGCATGTTGGGATCAGGTCTTCTCAGAGTCGGGTTGTTGGTGACTGCAGCCTAAAGTGGGCAGCATGTTCCATCTAAGGGTAAACACTGGCACAGGACTGATAGTTGACAAGTTCCATATAGGAAAGTTGAAAAGAACTTTGATGAGAGAGACTTCAAGAGGGCATGAAGCCATTCAGAGATAAATGGGTGGGGTCTCTTCGCAGCCCCCCTGGATGATTCAACTCCTAGGTTGTGACTCAAAAGGTGTCTTTGGACCAGCCCACTTACTCAATTAAAAAACAAATAAATAATAGAATTAATACCAGAGCCTAAAGTGTTTGTATGACTCAGTTTAACAAAATGCCCACCAAGCTAACTCTTTATATAAAAAGTTCTATGACAAAAGCTACTCTGCCCAACACTAGCTATCCATCACCCAGGCTAATGAGTATACCTGAAGTTAGACGGGAAGAGCAAATAGGGTATAACAGGTATTGCAGTTCAGAAAACTAGACAACTGAGGCCCTACAAGGTGCAAAGCAAAGATTATGCCATAGTTACATGAAATAGGAGACATATTCGAGCAGTTCCTGCTAAGAGTCAAGCCAAGTACCATGTTCCAGAAACTAAACCTGAAGTACTTAAACTCAGACTAACCAAGTTCACATGTAAAAGAGTGTTTCTTTTCCCACAAAACCATTACAACACAATATCTGAGACAGGGATGGAAGTTTTAAGTATGCATTGTACGCTGATAAATCATGTGCCATTCAATCAAGTATGTTCTTGATTCTTTTGAAATTGCTTTGCAGACTGACTCTATGGATAATACTCCATTATAATTGATTTTCTAATAGTGTCCTTTTCATAAGTTCTAGTTCCTGTTTCTGTGCACAGCTGGAAAGAAGCTAAATTATTGCTTCATTGCCAGGACTGTAACAGAGTAATCTGGTCAGATAAGTGACTGACAGTTTTTTCTTATTGAGAACTTTTGCTTAAGTAAGTCAACTTCAGGTATTACTGTATTTTTGGTTGATAGCATTCAACAATGTTGAATGTAGCATTGACAGAATCAGTCCAGTATGTTGAGTGCATGTGCATGGTTTGTGCATCTACCCTTACTTCATAATTTCACAAAGAGGTTTCTCTTTCCTTATATGTGATGGTAAGTAATGTATATATAATGTAAACGAAAAAACGAGCAGGCAGCGGATCCTTCAACACTTTATTCTAGTTTTATTATTGTAATATAGATATGCTTGAATTTGTATATGTAACCATAGATTCTTTAAAGTAGCTGCATCTCATAATATCTAGTACCTAATGCCAGTGTATTCATGATCACTGAACTGATCACATCAGTTTTTTTACTATTCTGATATTTTGTACAGAATAAAGTTTATCATTTTTGTTAAAATGCTACTGTATTTGATATTACTAGGTAACCAGAGGTACACATCATGGCAGTATCTGTATTGTTTGCTGTCTGAATTTTACATTTGGTATGAAAACCACATGTTTTGTAGTGTATTTTAATGCAAGATAATTCATC
>NC_056744.1:1607065533-1607095533 GCF_019279795.1 Protopterus annectens | reverse complement strand
CACTTCTTCAAGTAATATCCACAATTAATATGAAACGAAACTATATGTATTTTGTATTAATTAATTACTTTTAAAGTAATGACAGCCCTTTGAGTTGTCGAATAAGCTTCTAAACTCTTTTATGTAGGCTTGACTTGTTTTTTAAGATTTTATATGAAATAAGAGCTTGTTATTGTACTTGCTTTTGTTGCTCGTTTACATTTAAAATGCGTATGGAGAACAGTCAAATGCTTTGAATGTTCTTTTTAAGTCTTGTATACTTAGGAGACAGAGTCAGGTGTTCTAATTAAGTTACACCAATTTGTTTAATTGAACTAAAGAATAATGACATCATTATCAACCTATTATTTAAACACAGGCTGTTGGGAAGAAGTTTGGACACTGTGCTGAACAAAAAACGCTTTTCAGTGTTTTACATTATTTGTTTTTCAATAAAAGGATTGTTCGTTTATTTCACCTTGTCTTGTGGATATTACTTGAAGAAGTGCCACCTTACATGCGCTTTGGTACCAACACCTTCTCTTTCGTTTTTTACATAGTGTGCTATAGTTCGTTTTGGTTCCTGTACTGTAGGTAAGCAGAGTAAGAATCTGAGCAATAATTACATCCTTCTCTGGTAGTAACAGTACACTTTGTGCTATACTCTAGGTAAGCAGAACAAAGATCCTGAGCAATAATTACATTCTTCTCTAATAATAGTAACACACACTGTGCTGTACTGCAGCTAAGCAGATTAAGGATGGCAAGCAATAATTACACCCTTCTGATAGTAATGGTACATGTTCTGCTGTATTGTAGGTATGATTCTGCTACATCCTAAGCAGCAGGCTAAATATGCTAACACCAAGGTCACATTACCTTAGAGTAAAGGAAATACTTGGTGTAGCTAAAAGCCCAAGTATTCCCTCTGTTTTGAGGTATTGATACCTTGGAATTAGAATATTTAGGCAGCAAGAGTTTAAGATACCACATTCCCTGCAAGACACTGAAATCATTATGTATTGAGTAAGAGGCATACGCTTTAAAGATAGACTGTTTTCATGAAATGTCATAACCTGGTTTGAGGTTATGTGAATGTAGAATTGGTAATATTAAGTAAAGAGATCCCTATCTGCATGATGGGTTTTGGGAGGGGGATTTGCTCCCCCTACACCCAGGCCTTTAGAGTGTATATTAAGTAAGTTTCAAATTTGTATGGAAATAGTCTTCTGCTGAAATAAAGATTGCTTAATCATACCATAAGCTGCAGAAATATTCTTTCAGAATTATTACATGCACTGCTCCTCGGATGTGACTTTGTCTCATATGAGCTAGCTTTTTATACATTCCTCTTCATTGCTCTGTATTTAAAGTTTTGTGAGCTAGTTTTAAATGATGGAGTTAGACACCACACATATATTTAGATATGCAGTTGTTGTTGTTGTTTGTCTTTCAGCTTTTCCTGGTAAGGGGTTGCCACAGCAGAACTCCGGTCCACTAATGATTGGCAGTAGATTTTTACAAAACGCCGAGGTGCCAGCTCGATGCCCAACCTTCAACAAAGGCATGCCCATTTACGCACGCATGTCTTTCGAATGCTACCCAACTGCGGGCAGGACATGGAGACTCCACACGGAAGGCACTCCCAAGCCCAGCATCGAACGGGAGAACCTCTTGCTGTGAGGTAACAACGCTACCGCCGTACCACCGCGGCTATTTTTAGATATGCAGTTGAGATGTTTTAGACATGCAGTTGAGATGTTTAATTAAATAAAATAATGGCTTAACTAATGCCACCCACTAACTATGCAGATGTAGTCAGTCAACATGCATTTGTATGGAGAAAGTGGTGAACTACCACACTGACTTGTAGAAAACAGATCATCAGCACACAGTATTAGATATAATTTTAGGAGATCTGTAGGGAGACACTGTACAGGCTGAGAACAGTAGTGGTCTAAACCTTATAAAACTCATTTGGCAATGTTTGCTTTGGAGGATAATGACAGATCATTCTTAGCCTGGAAATGTCAATTACTTGACTATTTAGTATGGTTCCATTTAAGTCCATATTTATAATAAAATGTACATCATCTACATTGTATATTTAAGCATTAGTAATGTATGCATTCTTGTAAATGTTGATTCAGGTTGCCTTTATTCACTGTCACCCCTTGTCTATGTTTTCTACATGCAAATGCCTTAATGACAGTATGCTTTTCTTTCATTCATATTTTTTTTTCATTCCTATGTGCATTTCTTACTTGTTATTGTATTTGTAATTGTGGCCTGGGTTGTGGCTGAAAAGGATCCCTGAACCAGTTTACTTCTAAAGTATGCATGTATGTATGAATAGATAAATGAATCCATCCATCCATCCATTCGTCCATCCATCCATCCATCCATCCATCCATCCATCCATCCATCCATCCATCCATCCATTCATCCACAACCCAATTTTTCCATTTTCACAGGTGGGGTCAGGATGTCACTTCAATAGACAAAATAAAATAAAAAAAACAGGTCACATCATTTTACACATAGTCAAAGACCTCATTAGGAATTCAAGAGTTTGATACATACCCCTCAGCTGTCCAGATTTTCACATAATGTCCAGATTTTTGCCTCATATTTTTGGTCTGTTCCTCATAAAATTTGCAGTTTTCTGGCATTTTTTTTTTTTTTAGGATTAAAGTCACTAAATAATGACAGGCATTCATATCCTTCAGAAAATGCATGCTAATGCAAAAGCTGTTATTCTATCAACTTTCTAAGTTTATAAGAAATATTTTAAAGCCTGCCCCTATGTTGGGGCCTTTGTCCCATCAGTCTTTTTGGCCATGTACAGATTTCTTGCACTAGCAGTTTGACAGATATGGTTGGACATGACTTATTAAGCCAAATACCTTGCTCTGTTCAACAAAAACATATGTCCATTTTCAAGCATCTTATTAAACATGGGAGGCAGACAGATTGGCAAAAAGACTGATGCTGAGTTTGCGGATGATTAGAGCTACAGTAGTTTCCTAATAAAGGGTACAAAACTGGAGCACAGTGAAAGGTTAAATATGTGTGTAAGTGATTTGCATATAAATCCCATGTGTTGTTTGATAACACAACGTAGGAAGCTATAACTACCTCTGCTTCTATAATCACTTAGTTGGTTAAGATGGTTAAGTACCTGTGCAGTTGTGATTTTCCTGCCCTGGAAAAGTGATAAAAGTATTTCTGAAGAGAAGTCATTCCTGCCTAATAATGTACTACTGGTGTCATTCTGGATAAGTGCACCACTGTGATGCTAGGACTGTTTTTAAGGTGTTATGCATTAAGATTTTCCATGGAAGTACTTATGGAGCTGATATGTGCAGGATATTAGGTTAAACATTTTTATTCATTTGTTCTTTCTAGAACCTTCTACTATTATAGATGTCTAGTTCAGTATATATATCTACTTGAATTGCTTTTTTGGGGGAGTGGGGTCTTGAAATTGATCCATTGGGCTGTGTTTTATATAATATGTATTCCATTCTTCCTCTGAGATGATCCTTGGCTCAGTTTGTTGATAATGAGTTCCTACTTGGCAGGGAACAATTCGCATTTTATTTTATTTTATTTTATTTACTGTGGCAGAACACTAGTCCTAACTGATCTTTTTCAGGCTCAGCCCAGAGGATACAGAGGAAGACCCAAACCAAAATGAAATAAGTGAATATAAAATATTTCGGCAATCAGTGTTTTTACACAAATAGTGCAATAATAGTGATGCGGTAATGTTTATTCAACAAACAATAAACAGTATGGAGACTGAAATATATTAACTTTTAATATGACACATTATTTGTAATATTTGGCACAGGACATCTGGAATGAAAGTAAATTTACCAGCAAAAAGTTCATAATGTTAATATAATTTTTATTTCCACAGAAATGAGTATACACATTATGGAGAGATTTCTGTGGCAGGAAAGAAATATGTTATACATGGCAACACTAATTAAACAAGAGCTTAAGCACTTCATATATGCAATAGTTATAGTGACAAATATACATCTCAACTTGCAAACATTAAAAATAGAAACAAAGGCTAATGAAAAGCATAACATATGAACACCAAAATAACACGACTCTTCTTGCTTCCAATAGGAATGTGGGGTGGAACTCAGAAACACGTTTAAAAAAATCAGACTGACAAAAATTATGTAAAAATATAAGCACATTTATCAGAGACAATGTAAAATATGTAGACTTTACTCATTGTTCTATCACTCGGGGCCATTTATTTTTGCTTCTTAAAAAGGGAAATGTAAGATGTATTCTCTCTATCTTTAAATTATTGGTGTCACTAGTATGTTGGTCATGTGGTGTAGTGTCTGTGTATTGGACATCTTCAAAAATCACATGTAATGAGAGGGAATTCAGAAAATTGTGAGAAGGAGTAAATTGAGCTTGAAAATAGTGTTATACCTTCAAAAATAGGAACATCTCGTGCAGGGGTAAATTTAGTCTGCAAATAGGAATGTTCCTACAATAGAGGTCTAGTGACAGCTGTCCTGTGCTATTTGGCATACTGTGACTGATGAATATGACCTAAGCAAAAGCAACACCAACAGTGTAGTACAAATATCAAACTAAGTGTGATAAGAGACCTTGGGACACAGGTGGACAGTAGTCTCTCCTTTGATAATCACATTGCCACAGTAGTCAGGAAATCCTTCTACGTGGCACACCTCATCACAAAAAGTTTCTCATCTAGAAAAAAAGAGGTCATTGTTCCCCTCTACTCGTCACTCATTAGACCCATTTAGAGTATAACGCCCCTTTTGGTATGTACCTCACAAGACATCTACAACAACTGGAAAGGCCGCAGAAATACCTCAGAAAGAGGATTACCAGCCTCAAACAGATGCCCTATGCAGACCGTCTCAAAAAACTCCAGCTTTACTCCGTCGCATATGGCCTACTCAGAGGTGATCTCTGCCTAACATACAAAGCTATGTCAAACCCAGAGCTGTTGGACATGCTCCACTTAAAGAAATCCCAGTCCCTCCGAGCTACATGCCTTAGGGACCTAAACCTTGTCACCACAATAAACAGAACATGCCGGACGGATAGATTCCTGTCCCAGAGACTTCCCATACTCTGGAATAAACTACCTATCTATATCAAACAAAACTTCTCATTAGCACTCTTCAAGAAAAATCTTGAAGATTGGATAGGAAATAGGAAATTCACCCCTGGGATCACCTCTGTGGCTCTGCTCGACAGTGGCACAGGAAAATAATTTTCTTGGGTGGCAAAAGCCAGGGTACCTTTTTGTCTGGGCTTGTATAGGCCCCAGGGCCGATAGCCTAGTACCTACCTATGAACATATGACCCTATGAAGACAGATACAAGATCAGGATTGGTGTATACAGAGAACAGCATCTGTATTAGCAGTAATGTCAACTCCGTTAGTTTAGAGGGATATGGTCCTGACTAGTACTATTTTGCTTTCTAAACCTATGTGAATATAAGGACTAAAAGTACAACAAAATTAAACAAAACATTGTGTAGTACCAGTCAGGCATTTCTGTATTACAGTTCCACTGTATGCTAAACCTATTATTTACCATTGTAACACTGAAAATTGCTACTGTCTTAAATGATTTTTTCCTTAAGTGTACTCTCAAAATATGTATTACTATGTTTTCATGTTCGCTTTTTATGTATTTACTATGTGATTTTATTTTCTCTGACTGTTTCATTAATGTTTAAAATACTTATTGAATATTAACTACTGTTTATTCACTTCTTGTTATGTTGTTATATATGGAGCTTTTCTCCCTGGGCCACCGCTGAAAATGTGCAACTTGCCCAGTCAGACTTCCCTGGTAAACAAATTTTGAATAAAATAAAATATGACCCAGGCAATCTGAGTTTGTCTAGAAGCTCTGATGCCTGTTTGGAGCTGGCAGAGGGTGAAGAGGAAAGCAAAACTTAACACTACTTCCTTTCTTTAGGGGGCAAGGAGGAGCATGTGCTCATGGGGACACTGTCTGCTGTAGAATCCATGGTGGAGACCAGGGATTATGAGGCAGTACTTGTCTTCATGGGGGTGGGGTGTGGAGAAAGAGCTAATTGATTATGCCATGTAGAGGTGTGGTAAGCATCACAAAGGAAAAAAAAAACACAAAGGCCAGCACAACATGGTCAGCAATCTTATTTCTTTATTTCATAGTCAATTGGCTGTGCACCTTTCTACTACTGGCATGTTGTGGAACTAAGCATCACAAAGGCCCATTGCATGTCAATCATTTGGACAACAAACCTTCTGAGAATGATAGCACCACTCCTAGAACACATGACCTTTGACCCACAGGGAGTGGTTGGATCACACAGCTGTTATCCAGCAGGAATGAGCAGCTCAGTAGAGTGACCAGGAAGGGAAGCTCAATGACCACAAGAGAACCAGAGGAGAAAAAAATGTGCCAGCAGAAAAATATGTATTCAGTTTGGTAACTGTAAGGAAAGCACAGCTATACAAAATGCTTAATGATAGTAAAGTAGAGACAGTAACAACAAATGACAGTTATAAATATGGTGTACCTTATTGCTTCTAAAAGTAGAGCAGAAACAAACTCAGGCCAACTAATGCAATATGACACAGAGTGTATGGAAATAATAGTCAAAGGAAGGAAATGGAAGTGAATGGAGCAGGTGTGGTATCTCCGAAAAGTAATAGAGGATAACAAGAGGTCCGGGGCGACATGACTTGCTTATTACAAGGAGTGTGGTAATGGTAAATAAGTAACTCAGAAGTGTGACATTGTCCTGTTAGAAGAAGGAGGACAGTATGACAGGAGACTGGAGAACAAGGAGGGTTTGGTGAGAGATGCTTAGGAATTACAGGGTGTCTATTAACTGTTAGAATACAGTGTGGTGAAATGAAGAGACAGGGAGAAACAAAGTGACAGCAAGAAATTACAGAATATGAAAGCGAGATCGGGAGGGAGAGAGTGCTTTCACCCCTCCTAACCTCCTCCCTCTCCCCCTCCTAACCTCCTACTACACCCCCCACATCCTTTTACGTCCCATCTCAATAACTCTACCTAATTTTTCCTCCTCATTCTCTCTCATCTTTCCCACCTCCATTTTACACTTGTTTAGTATTGGCATCTGTTTCCTTCACAAAACAGAGTGCTTTATTATCTCAGGAGTGTGTATCATTTTTATTGATGGCACATATCATTAACACCATTACTACGTCTATCTTTGTATCAATAGAACTCCTTTATTTTATGTTGCAAATTTTATGTTTGTAAAAATTTCTATTAATACTTCACAGATTTTTGCTGTTGCTAAGTTTATGCTTGTAAAATGTCAGTCAATACCATGTAGATTTTTGCTGTTGCTCTATCCTGTTTTAATTTTTTATATAATTATTATTAATTCTTGCTGATCTTTGTTTTTGTATATATGTACTTGGAGCTTTTCTTCCAGGCCCCCCATTGAAAAAGGGCTCATCTCAGCCCAATGGACTATCCTGGTTAATAAACTGCAAATAAATAAATAAAATAAATATCAGAAACATGAGAGACAGACTGTGGGCCCGGGCAGCTTCAAGAAAGCCTTTTTTTCACAAGAAGGCATAGTTTTGAACTTGTCTCACAGTACTCTTTCATCAGAAGAAATGAGTATCTTGCAAAAAGGACTTTCGTTCATACCAAGTAGGTACTCTGACATTACTGAAGTTATTTTTGTTATAAAAAAGTTTTGTAGAGATTTAACATTGAAAATATTGTTAGCTGAAAATAAAGGTTTAGAAATGAACTTGTTTAGAAAATCTAGTACATTTATACCACAATCCATTAATACATGCATTTGAGACAATGTGTATACAAGAAGTGTATAAAATACAGTGTTGAAGGCAACAGAGGTTATATGAAAAATAACTTAAATAAGAATGAAAGGAAGGCCCTAACAAACTTGCAGGAAAATATTAGCATTGTAATCAGACCTGCTGATAAGGGGGGCCCCATTGTTGTCATGGACTCTCATATGTATACAAAAGCTATGCAGACCATGTTAGCAGACACCAGTTTTTATATGCAAATTACAAATATTAAAATAAACAGAATGGTTAATCAAATAAAAGAGAAGTTAAAAGCATTGTTGAAAGAATGTCTTACAACTAATGAGCTCTATAACTTTTTTCTTATAGAACATCCTGTTATTCCCTGTATACAGGGATTACCTAAAGTTCATAAAAGTAAAACTAATCCACCAATGAGACCTATAGTCTCAAGGAGAGGATGGTCTACTGAGCCTATTTCTATATACATAGAAAATAATTTAAGGCCATTTTTGAATAAAATATCACAGGTCCTAAGGGACACTGAACATTTTCTGAAAGATCTGTATGACCATATACAAACATTGGATGTTAATGCTGATTACTTACTTGTTACCATGGATGTGGTCTCACTTTTCATGATGATTCCGAATGAAATTGGAATTGAGAGTATAGAAAAGTTTCTTATGACTTATTCTAACTTTGAAGTTAGGCAGATTTTACTTCTAAAGGCTTTACTTGAAATTGTCCTATGCTGTAATGTTTTTGTATTTGGAAAAAACTTTTGCTGGCAGAGCAATGGCGTAGCTATGGGTACCTTGTGTGCCAATAGCTACGCCAATGCCATTATGGTGGTTTGGGAAGATGAACATTTGTTAAAAGGTCCTTATAGTAAATATATTTCATTTTTTAGAAGATTTGTGGACGACCTTTTTATTTTATGGAATGGAACCAAGCAACAGTTATCTGAATTTGTGTGTTATGTTAATAGTAGTACCACATTTTTAAAATTCACTTCCATAAATTCTGTAGATGAGATCAACTTCCTTGATGTAGTGATATTGAGGGATGACACCAACAGGCTGTACACAAAACAATACAAGAAACCATGCCATGTGAGTACTTTGTTGTCACATGACAGCATGCACCCTCAGCACATTTTTAAGAATGTTGTTAAGAAATCAAGCTTTTAGAGCTTCTAGGCTCAATGGAAGGGAAGCATATTTTATAGATTGCACTGACAATGTTATTAAAATTTAATAGAGAGAGGTTATGATAAGAAGATGGTAAAGAATAATGTACAGGAAGTGGCCAAACTTAGAGATTCAGTTGCAAAACCTTATTTCTCAGACAGAAGTGCTCCTAGTAACATTAAAAATACTAATACTACAAGGAAACTTAAGATGCCCCTATACTACTCATCTGATGAATATAAACATATGGGCTTAGTAAAGAAAAACTGGGATATTTTAACCTCAGATAAAGACATTAGTAATGTTATTGACCATGAACCTAGGTTTTTGTTTAAGAATGAGCTGTCACTTAAAAGGAAGCTATGTTTTCCAAGGAATGAATTTAAAGCTTAGTTTAGAGTATGAAGGTTTAACTATGTGTGGATGGTGTAATTATTGTAGTTACTTGAACACCAGTACTAAATTTATGCACCCAGATGAAAAAAGGGGATACATTTTTAAAATTTCTGCTACCTGTAACACTAAACATGTGGTATATCTTGCACATTGCTTGAAATGGTTAAAATTCTTTGTTGGGAAAACTGATAGGGCACTTAAAGATCGAATCAGAGAACATATATATCATATTAATAGAAGGGATAAAGTTGGTACACTTTCTAAGCATGTCAGTGACAATGATGATGGACATATATTTAAGTTTATTGTGATAAGAAGGGTTAATGAAAATATCAGAGGTGTTGAGGTCCGCAATAAAACTGAGGCCTTAGAAGCCAAATGGATTGTTAGACTGAAAGCAGACTGTGGGCATGGTTTAAATGACCATATACCTCTGAAGCCTATTTTAAAGAAGAGACCACTTTTTCGATTAAAAAGTTTTTCATATGTGTTTATACTTTAAGTATTAATTTTTAATATATGCATTTTTAATATATATATATATTTTTTAATACTCTTAATAAAGTTTTATTTGTATTTTTAATACACTATTATGTATGCTTTTATATTTGCACCACTTTCTTTAAGGAAATGTGTATGTGACTTTAAGTAAAAATATCATGTGACTAGTCACTGGCTGTTTTGCTGCACTTCTAGAGTATAAAATGTTGCTGACGAAGTGGGGTACACACCTATGAAAGTGCTAGTGTTGTTTTGTGTTTGGATGTTGTCTGTTCTGGAATAAACTACTTTGAAACTGGAATCTGCAGCCTGCTCCTGGTCCTTCTTTGGTTTGTTTACAAATAAAATAAATAGTTCATACGAGATGGAATGACAGTTCAACAGAAGAGTTTGACTGGAAAAATTGAGAGAGACTTATGAAGATTTAGCTAGGTCCAATAGCTCCAAGCTAAAATACCTGTTACTAGCTAGGAGAGACTTGGTCCATTCTGAAGCTCTGTTTGGAGGCAAATTTCATGTGCTAAGAGGAAATTTATTCTATTGTTTTGCTATTTTGACATTGTAAGTCGGGTCTTTGTTCCTATAGGAAATAGTGCAACAAAGTGGCCTAAAATAATTATACTGCATCAGTACTTCAGAGAGTAATGGGCATTCTTGGAATCTGATACCCTGAGAGTCATTGTTAGTTGGGTGAGCTTCGGAAAGTTAAGAAATTCTAGACAGTTAACATTGCTGATAACGTCACTGTGGTGGAAATGGAAAGGTGTAGCAGAAACAAAGTGAACTGTCCATTTATAGACTAGCTTAGATTTGTGCTTAATAGCTGAGAGAAGGTTAGTTAGTACATGGGAAAAATACAGAAGGATGGGCAGCAAGATAAGAATGGGTTGTAGCTGCTCTCACACAATCGGTTATAAAATCCTTGGCTTTGTACAGGTCACCAAGGCTTTGATAAGTTTTTCTCTTGATAAATATGATATGATATGGAGGTCAAACTTGAGTTCAGTGTCCAAGATGATCCTAAGGAGCTTTACTCCTGACACAGTTTGAGTAGATGAATATAGAGAAGGTTGCTCTATACCTAAAAACATGCATTTTTATGTAAGGATGTTTAGGTAAAGACCTTAATTTGATGGCCAGTGTTGTACGTCAAATAGAGTAAAGGTTGGACAGGGTAACACTGAATCATCAGCATACAGGTTTAAGATGGCAGCACCACAGTTTCGTGAATGAAGATGGAAGAAGAGCCTTGGGGAGCACTCAAGAGTGGCTGGCAGAGGGGGCATATTATCCTTCCTTGTTGCATGAGACCAGATTTCAAAGTAGCTGATGAACTATTGGGTAGGATCAGGAAATAGTCTAATGGCTTGGCTTTGTAAGTTAACACAGCCAGCCAGCCATTCTAATGGACACAGCCAAACTGCTGCCTTCCCCTATTACAGTCAATGGGGAAAATCACGTTAAAGCTAAAAGGTCAAATAAGAAGCAGCAGCAGACCTCTTAACTGTTCCTATTTTTGCAGGCCTGGTTTACCCCTGCACAGGATGCCCCTATTTTTGGAGGTATGTTCCTAATTTCAGGCTTGATTTACCCCTTCATGCAAGTTTCTGACTCTCTCCATCACATGTGATTTATGAAGCTGTCCAGTACATAGACAACCACACTACATGACCAGTGTACTAGTGGCAACAATGATTTTAAGAAAGAGGACAAACATCTTACATCTCCCTTTTTCTGAAGCAAAAATAAATTACATTATGTGTTAGAACTGTACAATACAGTTCATTAAAGTGTGCAGATTTTACACTGTCTCTGATAATGTGCATATATTTTCCATCAGTTTTGTCAACTCTGTTTTTTTAAACGTTAATTTGAATGGTATCTCAAATTCCTACTGGAAGTGGGAAGAGTCCTGTACTATTTGGTATTCAAATGTTATACTAATTAGAGGTCCAGATTTTTAGCTAGGTGTTCCTACTTTTCAAGGGCCTTTGTTTTTATTTTCAGTGTCTGCAGGTTAAGCCGTATGGGCTGCAAAGATATGGTTGTGGGGGAGTTTGAGTCTGTGCATGTGTGTGTGGCAGTGTGTATGCTTGTAGGGGGTTGAGTGGTCTAGGATGATTCTGTGTGTGTGTGTGTGTGTGTGTGTGTGTGTGTGTGTGTGTGTGTGTGTGTGTGTGTGTGTGTGTGTTCGAATGTCTGTATGTGTATGGGGATAGTGAGTGAGAAAGGTACCTGTAACATTGAGATGCATAGGCTGCCAGTGGTAATTACTGCCGGAAAGTGCTGTTTAGCATCGGTGGTAATTACTCCTGTTTCAGAGACATGCAGGTTAACTGATAGTGAGGTCTTCCTCATTATGGATAATCCTTTCTCTGAGTTGCATTTTACAAGAGTGTTTAAATTGTAGCTTTTGGCCTCTGCAGTTTCCACAAGTGCAGGGATTCTTTCTGAATCCCAGCCTTAGTCTCTAACCAGCTCAACAGCTCAAGGACTGAAGGCTGAAAAGCAGATAGCCTGGCTGATCCATTCTGCTTATGCCAGAGAATCAATAAAAAGGAAAAGAAATGTTGGAAAAAATCATCAGGGACAGAAATAGGGCAATAATAGAAACATCAGAAAGTACTAGACTTAGATGTTGGAGATTAAGCCATGGGGAACTCGGCCTCCTAAAGGTGGACATGTTGGTAAATCAGCTGAACCAAGATTCTGTTGATTTTGCAATAAAGCTGTATAGAAAAATGTCAGACATCTGCACGAGACAAACAAGTCAAAGTGAAAATTACAGAGAAATCAGATTTGTCATGGCCAGTCCTGTTGCAGGAGAATAGACGCTTTGAAAATTGTGACAGTCAAGAGGTGCACAGAAAAGGAGAGAGACTCTTATAGTTGTGTCTCCAAATGAATCTGTAGTGCAGGAAGAACAGCCCAAGATGAAGACTGGCTGTCCAGTGTAAGTAGTCCTGTTAAATTCTACTGATGTGCTAGACCTTTGAAAAAACCACATAAATACATGGACTGTTCCAGGGTGAAAATGGATATGTGTACTAAAATTTTTATTCTGCTTTAAATAACATGTGGCATACTGTGGTGGTGGTGCTGCGGTAGCGTTGTCGCCTCATAGCAAGACGTTGTCCCGTTTGATTCTCAGCTAGAGCGTCTTCTGTGTGGAGGCATACGTGAATGGGGCGTGCCTTTGTTGAAGGTTGTGTGTCAGGTCTGGTAACCCGATATGTAAAAATCCACTATGAATCATTAGCGGACCAGAGTTCCGCTGTGGCGACCCCTAACCGGGAAAAGCCGAAAGACACAAACATACAAATGCTTAATATAATGCTAAGGTTAATTTTAAAGTGATTAGTGTAAAAAAAAAAAAAAAAAAAAAAAAATATATATATATATATATATATATATATATATGTACACACACACACACACACACACACACACACATGTTGTTGTGTCTTTCAGCTTTTCCCGGTTAGGGGTCGCCACAGCAGAACTCCGGTCCGCTAATGATTGGTAGTTGATTTTTATGTGCCGAGTTACCAGCCCTGACGCACAACCTTCAACGAAGGTACGCCCATTCACGCATGTCTCCACGCAGAAGACGCTCTAGCTGAGAATCGAACCGGACATTGTCTCACTGTGAGGCGACAACACACACACACACATATATATATATATATATATATATATATATATATATATATATATATATATATATATATACACACACACATATATATATATATATATATATATATATATATATATATATATATATATATATATATATATATATATATATATATATATATATATATACATATATATATATATATATATATATATATATATATATATATATATATAAAATATACATATATATATATATATATATATATATATATATATATATATATATATATATATATATATATATATATATATATATACATATATATATATATATATATATATATATATATATATATATATAATATACATATATATATATATATATATATATATATATATATATATATAGTTTACTATCATAATCTCAAAACTGAAAATAAAAAGTGTACTTATTAGTGAAGCGTTTTGCCGAAAGTACACATTACCGAATGTCCCTAATGTTGTAAAATAGCTGTTAATGCCGAAAATGTCAATCACAACATTTTCAGCACTTAACAGCAATCCCACCCTTCCCATAACTCCCTAACTAACTAACCTAACATGACGTTTATGCAGGGGGGTAAGCCCCCCTGCACCCCCATAACTTAATATTCCAACTCCGAGATCGCACTACAGTGAGGAAAGAGATGTATTTCCCCAACCGCACTGTACCGCGATCCCTTTACATGAGCAAACGTTATATTTGTGAATGCACAGTCCATTCGCAATTATACCATTCGCGCATTTAAACTGCCGAATATATATATATATATATATATATATATATATATATATATATACACACACACACACACACACACACACATATATAGCCATCCATCCACAACACCTTTTTCCAGATGGGGTCAGGGTGTCACTTCAACAATGACAGTAATCTAGAACCAAGGTTTACACCACCTGGTGGCTAGCCCTGACATTGTAGATTTTCCACACCACATACTCACAATTCACCTACTGTATGTCTTTGGAACGTGGGAGGAAACTGGAGCACCCGGAGGAAAACCACACAAAGGGAGGACATGCAGACTCCACAAAAAAGAAACCCCAGATGAGAATCAAACCTGGAAACCCCTTGCTGTGAGGTGACAGTGCTGTCTGTTGTGCCACTGTGTGCTGTGCTGCCTGTATGTTATAATTTTTATACACAAGGTGTTATACATGGGTGTATAGTTTTAAGACTAATGATCCAGCTACAGTGATCTGCATATCATGTGGCACACAGCTTTTCCAGAGAAATCAATCTGAATATAGTCTGGACCACATTAATTGTCTCTGTGTGTTATATGTTAAGCCTCATGGCATGTCAATTTCTTTGCATGAAACACATTTATACCAATACACAAGGTGTGTCTTAATGTCTGTACTAGAACCATACTCTCATGTCAATACAAGAAATATACTTTTATCAGTATTGCACAAGGTATGTTTGATATTAGTGCATTTAGGAGCATCTTGGTATTAAGCACACAAAGACACTCATAATATCTGTGTACAAGAACCATAATGTTTGTATACAATGCTAGTGCAGAAAGCATACCTTAATATGTATGCACAAGGCTTCACAATGTCTTTGCATGTGATTTACCTCAGCAGTGGTGTATAAGACACATTACTAGCCACTTACAAATTGCCATGTTGTCTGTGGATGAATATATACCTCAATCAGTGCTGATGCAAGATGCACAGCCCATTATCCACGTACAAGGCACCATTATATATACTTCAGTGTAAGTGCACACAAGGTTGGTATAATAGTTAAGGTGTTTACTTTACAAACACAAGGTACATGCTTGATTTTTCCCTTTTAAAGGCTGGATTTGGCATAATGGTTAAGGTTTGATTCTGACCTAGGGTTATTAGCTAGGCTTAAAATGGTCCTTCAGGGCAGTTAGCTGAGTATTCATCTATGTCCATTTATTAACATTATGATGTGTCTTTGTGAGCTGTCCTCAATGAGTATTTCCTTTCTTTTGCATATCACATGCATCCTGTATCAGTTCTGGTACCCCTTGAGTATTAGTCTCCTAAGATGCTGGGCTACAAACCTGCATTGATAAGCCAGGTTGCTATCATCACATTGACTAGGATTGTATTTTCCCCTGGTTTCTGATTATAAGCGCAGCATGCTTTGATATTAAGACATTGTGGGCTTTCAACAGATAACCAGTGGCATGCTGTGCTCCAACCTAGTATGTGACTTGATTTGTATTTTAAAAAATATTGGCAAAACAAATCAACTCCTGACACCCTCTTTAGGCTAATTGTTGCGTTAATGCCACTTTTGTCATCCTCTTCCTTCCTATCCTCTGGGAATCCAGGATACAGTGGCTCGTTTTATTTTGCCTTCTCAGTTTCTCAGTGTGGCTGAGTCTTGCTTTTAGGTCTGTAGCACTTAACTCCCCCTTACTCAGTTCCCATGGTGAAGGACTCACATCACAAGTACAAGAATGAAATACAGCCAGTGCTGTGACAAGAAATAGACAAACCATTAGCGTCTGCAAGAATGAAAAATGTTTAATGGAAGACCTCACCATGCAGAATTAGTAGTTTTTTAAATTTCTTATCTTAGAGATATTTGTATGAAAATTGCACAGGTGAGCTCCAGTTTATATGTAAGCACAGTTTAAGGCTGCAGCTTCAGAAATTTCTGATTTAGGAATTTAGTTGACATACTAAAAGTAATAATTGTAGTTCCCACGATAGCAGAAGTAGATAAAACTCTGTTCCTATGGATGCTCATTTATATTCATTAAGGTGATATATAAAAGGATGGCAACTGGAATACAGCAAAAAGAAAGGTGTGATACAGGTGATCAGAAGGTGAGTAACAACAATGTCACCTCTTTAGGCATAGCCCCCTTCCTTCATCACTTCAAATGTATGCATGTGCACACACACACATGTGTGTGTGTGTGTGTGTGTGTGTGTGTGTGTGTGTGTGTGTGTGTGTGTGTGTGTGTGTGTGTGTGTGGTTGTGTGTATTTATACATGAGCAGATACACATATAGTGTTTGTGTGTGCATATCCCTCGTGCTCATGCACTTATTTTGATTAATTTGTTAGCCAGATTATTATTATTATTATTATTATTATTATTATTATTAACAAAGTAAGCCCACTTTTCAGGGGTGATGCAGGAGCACTGCCTGACTGAGTGATCTGCTCAACAGTCATACAATTTGCACATGGAAATGTAAAGAATAAAATATAAGATTAGAGGATGAAACACATTTAACCGTTAATCATATCATTACCCCTCTAAGCTAAACTGCTAGGCTTGCACATATTCATGCACTCAGATACATACACTTGTACATCATATGCACATGTATACATACACACACACACACACACACACACACACACACACACACACACACGCACACGCACACGCACACGCACACGCACACACACAATATCTCTCACCTGGTCACATTTCTGCATATGTGTGCATACAGACAAAGAACAAATAAGGGGCATGCATATATACACATTATTCATGCCCCTATGTTTGTTTGCATATATACACATTATTCATGCCCCTATGTTTGTTTGCATATATACACATTATTCATGCCCCTATGTTTGTTTGCATATATACACATTATTCATGCCCCTATGTTTGTTTGCATATATACACATTATTCATGCCCCTATGTTTGTTTGCATATATACACATTATTCATGCCCCTATGTTTGTTTGCATATATATACACATTATTCATGCCCCTATGTTTGTTTGCATATATACACATTATTCATGCCCCTATGTTTGTTTGCATATATACACATTATTCATGCCCCTATGTTTGTTTGCATATATACACATTATTCATGCCCCTATGTTTGTTTGCATATATACACATTATTCATGCCCCTATGTTTATGCACACACACATGCTTACGCATATTAGATGTAGAGTATAATGAGAACAAAATGCTTTTCAGAGGTTGTACCCATCATGCAGACACACACTGTATTCCTCTAGAATGCAGTACAGTGCCTTTTCTGGTCACCAGAAAAGGGCTAATTCTGCAAGTTTTAATGCTTCACTATAGAACAGCACAGTATTATCTTCGCAGTAGTGCATTTTGACATGGTGAGTGAATCTACTTTGGGGTGTCTCAGTAGATCTTTAATTGTGAGAGGCCACTGTTGTTTTTTCTGTACCTGCACTCTCCAGAGAAAGGATACTTTGTCTGGACTGGTACCTGGATAGCTAGCATTGGGAATTGCAGGAGGGTGAGTTACATTTCCCCTACTTCCACTTTTCTCTTGATGGCGAAGTGTACCAAAATATGATCATAAATACGCATAGTGAGGCTTCTTTTGGAACCCCCCCCCCCCACACACACACACAAACACCTCAAGCAAAAACAAGTGTTCTGTACACATTAAGCAGAAACATGGCACTTTCTTTCTGGAAATATAGACTGGTGAAACATAGGCAGCAGAGACACTGTTAAGCATTTCCTTTCTTTTCTGTGGAAGGCTGTTATCTGTAGGCAGCTCAAACACATCCCTTGCTGGCTGATATCTCTTCCTGAAATCTGGTCATGATCATCACTAGTGATACAGCTGTTGGTGTGACTCAGTGCTGACCTCTAGTGTCATGATTTGAAACTCTTACATAGCACTTTGAAGTGTTCCTAATTGACTTATTTAAGTGAGATTGCCTTAGAAGGCAAAAGTACTCCATTGAAATGTTTAGGAGAATAAAAGACTGACATTCATAGGTACAGGCTGTGCTTTGTAAATATTTGTCTGCTTTAATCTTTCTCTTCGTATGCATGAGGTCCCTCAGTTGGGTACTGCTAAAATCTGGCCAGCAAGGATCAAAGGCATAAATTCCATGGACTGGCCACCATTTACATGGCTAATTGAGGTAGCCAAGTGAGAGTGACAAGTGGAATAATATTATGTCTGACACCTCTTTGACTTCCAGCTGCATTACTTCTGTTGTTCCCCACTTCTACTTCCTGAGCCTGAATTTAGGAGAAAAACATCTCTGCAGAGCCTGAGCCTGGCATGTGCAACTTCTCTGTGGGGGGAGCTTGCTGCTCTCTCTCTGTTTACATCCTTTCTTACTGCTATGAATTCCTGATATTTCATAAACCAGTTCAGCTCTTGACTTGCTACTTGGGACAGTAACCAGAGGCAGCTCTATTCAATGCTGTCTTAAATTTAATGGTTTTGATGTAGGATTTCATTTACAGCAGAACTGAATATTTATTTTTGTGAGAGACTGGTTAAATGCAGCTGGTTAAGATAGCAAGCTGGAAACTAACCATGCTCTATAACTACACGGGTTTATGTGTTTATTTATTTAATTTTCACCAGATAATTTGTTAAGTGGACTAATCTAAAAGACCTCTTTTAACCACTAAAAGGTCAATGATAGAAACCGTGTCCCATAAAGAATGATACCTCTGTGCTTACTATATTTTTATTTTATTTATTGTATTGACATTTGATTTCCGGAAATTCTGACTGGGTAGGAGCCCATTTTCAGAAGAGACCTGGAGAGAAAAGCTCTGAAGTATTACAAAACATTTTAAGAACAATAATTTTATAATCTTTAAAACTAATACAAAAAACATCTAGAGTTTAAATAATTATACCAGATTAGACATAATGTAAAAATATTGGTTAAAAATATATACAAGGTATATGACGATTTAATATTTAGAGACATTGCAGCCAGTTTACAGAGAAATGAAGGGTACATTATTATAATACAAACAGGAACTGCAATATGAAGTGAGAGAAAAAAAAACAGGCCATGGTATATTTAGAGAAACAGCTAAGGGAGTGAAAATGATGGGAGTAAGGAAGTGAGTGAGAAGGGAAGAGTAAGGTGGTGTAAGGTATGAACAGGTATTTGTTCAGATTTAGGGATATAGTCTATCTTGGTGATGAGCAAGAACAGAGCCAGCTTTTGGCTAGGAAGTCTTTTAGAATGGTTATGAAGGATGGGAGGCAGGGTATTGAGCAAACTGACACAGGTACGGAGTTATAGACCTTAGCAACATGGTACAAGTATAGACAATACCCATTTAATCTTAAAAAGTTCATGAAATAAGATCCATCCACACATAGAGACATGTAATGGTCATACTTAAATAAAACAGATTTTCAAACACTACATTATACCATTTTAATGCTCCCAGATATGCCCCATGTTTTAAAACTCATGCATTGCACTTTCAGGTTTTTCCATTTTTTTTTTTTATCAGATTGCATTGAAATGCTTAAATATCACATACAAATGTTTGGGAGAAAGAGGTTGTTGGCATAATTTTCCAATACTGAGATTCAGTGTAGCATGGGTTGGGGGTGGGGGGCTGCACTCCTCAGTGCGGCATCCTTTGGATGATATATTAAACTTATGTTTTATCTGCCTGAGCTGGTGGTAGCTCAGGTGGATGTAAAAGATCCCATGGCACTTATCAAAATGAGTGGGTGAAGCTTCTGGTAGCCTGGTCAGATTTTCCCTAGTCTGTATGAGCATCACCTTGGATCTCCACTGAAAAGAGGCTGTTGGCCTAGTGGAACTATCCCAGTGTAGTACAAAAAGTATGCCTGCCAATACCCTTGATTGTCATAGTAACTTTGTGCATGTTTCTTCCTGGGTCTCCACTGAAAAGGGCTTTAATTCCCAGTTGGACTTTCTTGTTAAGCAAATGTAAATTTAGTTATTTTATTATTTTATATATTACTTTGCCTTTGTTTTCCTGGAAAGTCTGACCGGGGGGAAGAACCTCTTTTCAAAAAGCTCCACTTATTCAAGCACAGTATTGCACTCAAATAACTTACATGAATGTCCAGTACAAAATATAGGTTCATAGGTTCATAGATGTGTACTAGGCTAATGGCCCTGGAGTCTTTACAAGCCTAGCCCATAGGCATCGTGCCACCCGACCTTAGTTCCTAGTGCCTCTGTTGGGTATAGCCACTGGAGTGATCCCTGGGGTGAATTTTCTATTTCCCAGCCATTCATTAAGATTTCTCTTGAAGAGGGCCAGTGAGGTGCTCTGCTTGACATGTACGGGAAGTCTGTTCCATAGCATGGGCAGTCTCTGGGTTATGAACCTGTCCTTCCAGCATGTTCTGTTGATTGTGGTAATGAGGTTGTGGTCTCTGAAGCGTGTGGTGCGGAGGGACTGGGATTTCTTTAGATGTAGCATTTCTAACAGAGCTGGGTCAGACTTGGCTTTGTAAGTCAAGCAGAGATCGCCTCTAAGTAGGCGATATGAGAAAGAGAATAGTTTTTTGAGTCTGTCCATATAGGACAAGTGTGTAAGGCCTAGGATCTTCTTTGTGAGGTACTTTTGTGAACTCTCCAGTTGTTGCAGGTGTCTAGTGAGGTACATGCCAAATGGGGCATTGTACTCGATGATTGGCCTAATGAGGGAAGAGTAGGGGGAGACAATGACCTCTTTCTTCCTGGATGCAAAACCCTTAGTAATGAGATGTGTCACATAGAAGGACTTTCTGACCACAGTGGCAATGTGGTGGTCAAAAGAGAGGTTGCTGTCAGCCTGTGTTCCCAGATCTCTTATAACGCCTTCTGTGTTCAGTGGACTACGATCAATGTGGTAATTCAAGGGAACTGGGTTTTTCCCAAGGGGGATGGCGACACATTTTTTTTGGCATTGAGCTTAAGGCCATGGTTCTGACACCAGTCGTTGGTGTCATTGAGGCCTTTCTGTAGGATGTCAACATCACTTGGGGAGTTAATAATGGCTCCCAACTTGCAATCATCTGCGAACTTTGTCAGCCAGAGTCCCTTCATGTTGGCCTGGACTTCAGAGAAATAGATACCAAAGAGGAGAGGACCCAGGACAAAGCCTTGGAGTTAGCTACTTTCACACTGTGGATTCTATCTGTGAGCCAGCTTGCAACCCACCTAGTGATATAGGGGTTGATGCCTAGCTTAGTGAGTTTTTCTATGATTCCTGAGTGGGGAATGGTATCAAAGGCCTTGGCCAGATCAAGGTAGGCTGTATGAACCACCTTGTCTTCATCCACAGCTCTGGCGACTGACTCAAAGAAGTTGACGAGTTGAGCAGGCATGATCTACCCTTCACGAAACCAAACTGTGTAGGATTCAGAGTTTGGAGATTCCCTATATCTAGGTCCATGATAATGCATTCCATAGCTTTGCATATCAGACTCATCAGGCTAACTGGGTGATAATTCCCTGGGTCTGTAGTCACTCCTCCTTTGTGGAGAGGGATGACTGTAGCAGTGCACCATTTGGTAGGGACAAAGCCTGAGGTGAGGCTGCGATTGAACAGGGCACACAGGTGAGGTGCCAGTTCACTCTGTAGTTCATGTAGAACACAGTCAGGGATATTGTCAGGTCCCATAGAAGCTGTATTCTTGGCCTTGGACAGTGCTGTTTTAACCTGTGCAGCAGTAATACTGGGTGCCTGGCAATCTACTGGTATTGTGAATGGTCCTTTGGCGGGGGAGAGAGGGGTAAAGTTAGCACTGAATCTGTTGGCCAGTATATTGGCAATATCTGTTGGTTCGGTATAGGAGGTACCATTGTGCAGTAGCTCAGAGCAAATCTGGGTATTGCTGTGGAAATTCTTTACATAACTATAGAAGGCCTTGTGGTTGTCTTTACTATCTGCTGCAATTCTGTTTTCATAGCTAGCTTTAGAGGATTTGATGAGGGATCTCAACCTTTTGTTGAGGCTGATAAGGGAGTTTTTCCAGTCTTGGGACTTTGCCTTATTCAGCATCAGTTTCTTCCTTCTGTTGTAGAGTTTGTTTATGGCAGGGGACCGCAAGCTTGGCTTCCTTTTTTTTTGAGGAGAGTGTCTTGGTTCTATTGGGTATGGCGAGATCCATGCATTTGTGTCCGTGTTCGTACAGTACATTGGTGTATGATTCGGCGGTCATGCAACTATTCTTCATTTGTATGGGTGCTGTGAAGTTAGCCACCTCTGTTTTTAGAAGCCCAAAGTTAGCTTTGGAGAAGTTTTTCATGGTGGTTACCTTTGTGGGGGTGGGTTGGGGGTGGGAGGGATGTGGATTTCCAAGGTGATTAGTTTGTGGTTGGATCTAACCAGGGAGGAGTTGACTATTAGTGTAAAGCAACAGTCGCCCATGTTGGTAATGACCAGGTCAAGGATGTTGCTACCTTTAGTGGGGGTAAGAACGAGCTGGTCCAGAGCATTGGAACTAATGAATTCCAGAAAGCATTGGGCAAGTGTATTGGTACATGAGTAGTTTTCCCAGTTAATGGAAGGGTAGCTGAAGTCACTCATTATGAGAGTGTTAGGTTGGACCCTAATATTCTCCAGTGTGCTTAGGAACGTGGAGTGTGAGTCTTGGGGCATGGTTGGGGACCTATAGCAGGCTACGACCTGAATTGCTGTCTTACCCAATGTTAGCTGCACCTGAAGTATCTCACATGCATTGTGTTGGGCTACCAGTCTGGAGGTGTGCACATCCTTTATGAATATAGGAACACCTCCACATTTGGAGCTTTGGTCCAAGTTCTTGGGCTGAAAGGTGTGGAATGAGTTATAGCCTGGTAGTGCAGGGTTGCTTTCTGCTGCCTTGAACCAGGTCTCTGTTACAGCACAAATGTCAATGTTCTCCATTTTTAGGAGTGCTTTGAGTGAGTGCATTTTGAGATTTAGACTTCTAGCATTGAGCAGCATGACTCTCAGATTGCATTTGTTTGTAGCTGTTATGGTGGTAATTTGGTCTTTGGAACACCACCTAAAAAGGCACTATAGCCTTGGCCATTATCTGGAAGCCCAGGGGTGACAGATGCAGGCCATCTCTGGCAAAGCATTGAGGTCTGTCAATCATATCATCCCAGGCAGACAGATACTGGATCCCCTTAGAATGACACCAGAAACTTAGCCAATTTTTGAAATCAATCATTTTCTGCTTGTTACTGTGATATCATTTTGGGTGATGGCAGGATGCTGCTCAGGGCTAGGGTCATACCAGCCTGGGCTACATAATCCAAGAGTTCCTCCATGTCTCTTTTCATGTAGTCCAGGGAGTTACGTCTCAGGTCATTCTCACCCACATGTACAATGACAGAGTCATATTTGTACCTGTTGTTGAGGGACCTGAGTGCATGCGTTATGTGGTGGATCCTGGCACCTGACAGGCAGCTGACTGTTACTTTCTCCTTATTCAACTTAATGAGTGGGACATCAGTGTGCCTCACTATCGAGTATGCAAAACATATTGGTATTCCAGTGATTGGATCATAGCACACACTAGAGATCTAAACACAGAATATAAACAACAAACAAAGTGAAAACAGTAGAAGAACAGAGACAGGGATAATAATAATAATAATAATAATAATAATAATTATTATTATTATTACTATTGTTATTGCTGTTTATTATGTGTGTGTGTGTGTGTGTGTGTGTGTGTGTGTGTGTGTGTGTGTGTTCATAGGTGAATATTAGGCTAACTGCCTTGAAGGGATATTTTAAATAAAGATGTGTTTTCCTATTATGCATTCAAAATACCTTTGCCATGATTTTTTTTACTCCTATACTTCCCATTAATGAATGAATATTTCTGCGGTCATAATGCTGAATATTAAAAGGGGGACCCTGCTGTAGGATAAGGCATTCAGGTCCTGCCTCTGACCATTAGTAGAGCAGAGAGTAGTCTTGGAGTGAATTTTCTTATTCACATCCATTGATGTAAGCTGTGTTTGAATAGGGACAGGGCTGAGCTTTGTTTCATGTGGACAGAGAGTCTGTCCCAGAATAGTGGCATCTGTAGGATATGTACCTGTCCCTCCAAACCATTCTGTTTATATTGCAGAAGAGCTTAAGATTTCTGGACTTGGTATTTCTGATACTATTTGACCTGCAGATGAGCAGTAGGTGCATTGGTACTGTATCAGAGGATGACTTATAGGACAGGCACAGATCAATTCTTAATTATCTGTAAGAGAACTTGTATAGCGATACAGCTTTGAGGCATTCAATGCAGGTCATGTGGTTTAGTCTCTGAATTCTCTTTGCGAAGAACCCCTCTGGGCATTCTAGTTGTTTATTTATTTGTATATGTTTACTGGAAAAGTCTGACTGGGTAATACCCACTTTTAGTGGAGGTCCGGGAAGAAAAGCTCCATTTGCTTACATTACATTATACTACGTTCCAGTTAAACACATAGTAGTTACATTTCTATTTACATTTATACATAAAGAGTAGTTACATTTATATATTCCCAGACTTTACAGAGGTGAAAGTTACTAAAGTGAAAGCCCTCATGCAACTTGGTGGATTGTAGTTTTTGATCATCATTGTTTATGTCTGTGACTACAGTTTTGCATATATCTGGATGGGTCTAGGTTATAACGTCGACAGATGGGAAGACCGACAGTGAAATCACCGACGCGAGAAGATCGACGGATGAAAACACCGACGCGGAGAACACCGAGATGGGGAAAGGATGTGTAAGTATGCGGTAGTGACGGACGTTAGGGTGCGAGTAAGGTAAGTGTGCGATGTTGGCGGTCTGTAGGGGTAGGGGTGGGTTAAGTGAGTTAGGGTTAGGGCGCGAGTTAGGTAAGGGTGCAGTAGTGAATGTTTTGGGTTAGGGGCGGGTTAAGTGAGTTAGGGTTAGGGCGCGAGTTAGGTAAGGGTGCAGTAGTGAATGTTTTGGGTTAGGGGCGGGTTAAGTGAGTTAGGGTTAGGGCGCGAGTTAAGTAAGGGTGCAGTAGTGACTTTGTTTGGGTTAGGGGCGGGTTAAGTGAGTTAGGGTCAGGGAGCGGGTTAGGTTAGTGTGCGATAGTGACGGACCTTAGGGTTAGGGTTTCGGTTAGGGTAGTGGATAGTTGTGTATGTAAGGTTTAGTGTTTGTTTGTTAGGATTTAGGTGTGCTTGTGTTGTGTGTGTGTTTTTTGGTCAGGGAATTTGTTTTGTTTATTGGTTGTTGTGATGATGTGTTGAGTGTGTGTGGTGTCGTGTTTGTGAGCTGTCGATGATGTGGTGTCGGTGATGTCGTTGTCGATGTTGTGTGCTGTCGGTGTTATAACCTAGAACCATCTGGACAGGTGCATACCAAAAGGGGCATTATACTCAATGGTGGGCTTGATGAGGGCTGAGTATTTATTTTTTTATTTTAGTTTGTTTAACAGGGTAGTACACTGAACACTAAAGACCATTTGCAGGCACAGCCCAGGTGAACAGATTCACTAAAAAGAAAACGGAACAAATTCACAAAAACAGAGAAATCACAGAATGTAGATAACCCCACAGACAATTAATACAATATGTAAATAATATTAGCAGAGCAGAAAACGAAATGTGAATTAATTTTAGTAGTAAATATGAGAGGGAAGCGCTGAGAACAGAGAATCAAAGTAGAAGTGATGCAGTTGAGGAGGGAGTTAGGTTATATGTCCAGTGGAAAAGTACTTGTAGTCAGATTCTTGATGAAGGTGTCTTTTGTGTTGAGGTGGGGAAAGATGAGACTTCTTTAAGGTGAAGGAGGAGGGATTGGCAGAGTTTGTGTGCAAGAATGGAGAAGAAATGGTTGGTACAGTGCAGTTTAGTTTGGGATATCTGGAGTGAACAAATTAATCGGGAGAGGTTGTGGAGGTTGTAGGGGGTGGTTTATTTATAGAGTTTGGCTGCAAGAGGTGGACAGGCACCTGGTTGAAGTAGTTTGAAAATAAGAAACCCAATGAGTAGCTCAACTCAGTAGGAGACTGGTAGCTATTTTGTCTTGGAGAGGGTGATGTAGTGGTGTTCCTGAGGGAAGGAAGTGGAAATGAATCATCAGATTTTGTTTTCAGTGGGCTGTAGAGTGGATGATTTTATTTCTTAGAAGCTGTGGCTATGATGGGAAGCCTGTATTCATGTTGAGCAAGGAAGACTCCTTTACTATTGCAGCTCTAGCTGGTCCATAGAGAAAGGGAGACATTTTCCAGGGCCAGAATAAAAGACAACTGATCTTTTTTTCTTGATGTTTTCAATGTGACTTTGGAAGTTAAGTACAGTGGGGCAATGACACCTCTGGATCGGATGGTATCCCTTTGCTTATCAATAGAGCAATATAGAAAGATTTCTTCATAACTGTAGACGCGTGGTTGAATCCTAGGTCAGTCTACATCTATTTCCAAAGCTCTAACTACTAGATTGACTCTTAGATTCAACATAGGTGTTATAACTTAGGTGTATACTATGCTAATAACCATGGGGGCCTTTTTAAGCAAGCCATGTATCTCAAATGTATCTGATGTGTTTAGAAACATTAAGATTACTCTAAGGGGTATATGTAAGCTAGGGCTTGGGTGGTCAAGCATTTAAAGTCTGCTTCTGTCCTTTAAAGACTTGGGTGCCATGCCTAGGGGTGAATTTCTGATTCTCCATTCACTGGTCCAAGTTACAAATGAATTATGTTAGGGAAGAACTCTGTTTCATATGGATGGGAAACCTGTTCCTGAGAAGGGTTAGGCTCTGAGTGACACACCTGCCCCTCTAACATGCCCTATTTATGTTGCAAAAAAAGATTTAAATTCCTAGATTGTGTAATTCCATTGCTATTTATTTTTCAGATATGCAAAAGCTTCATCAGAGTGTGATCCAAGAATGCCTTGTATGCCAGGCATAGATTGCCCCTCAACAATCTATAGGAAACTGAGTACAAGGATGGGGCTTTGAGGCAATCTGTGTAGGACATGTTGTTTATGCCCTGCATCCTTTTGGTGAGGAATCTCTGTAAACGTTCCAGTTGTTGAATGTGCCTCATCAGGTACATATCAAAGGGGGCATTGTATTCAATGACTGGCTTTATAAGGGTTAAATAGAGTGGAAAGATTATTTCCCTGGACCTAAATGCCATATCCTTGCTTATAATCTGTACAGCACAGAATAATTTCCATGCTACTATAGACACATGATGGTCAAAGGCCAAGTTACCGTCTGCATGTGCCCCCAAACCCCTGACCACTGGGTCTACTCTTGGGGGGATGTTAACAATGAGGAAAATTCCAGAGGTAGCTGACTTCTCAAAGGATATTATTATGCATTTATTGGCAGTGAGTTTTAGACTGTGCCTCTGGCAGCAGTTATTTACATTCATAGATGTGTAATAGACTAATGATCACAAGGGTCTTTTTTAGCCTAGCCATGCATCCAAAATCTCTGACAAGTTCTGGTACCCTTGATAACTGTAAGCAGGGGCCTGGGAGATGAACCATTTATAGGCTGGCTGTATCCATTAGAGACATGGGTGCCAAACCAGGGATGAATTTCCTGTTCCCCAACCAATTTTCCAAGTTACATTTGAATTGGGTTAGGGAGGAACTCTGCTTCACATGGATATGGAGCCTGTTCCAGAGAAAGGATACATATCTATCTCACCAGCAGGTCCTAGTTATATCACAGGCAAGACTTAAGTCTTTAGAATGGGTAATTCTGGAGCTGTTTGCTTTGTGGATATGCAGGAGGTCCATCAGGGTGGGGTCTGACAATGCCTTGTATGACAGGCATAGATCTCTGCTCAACAGCCTGTAGGAGACAGAATACTGGGATAGGGCCTTGAGGTAGTCTGCATAGGACATGTTACTTATGGCATGTATTCTTTTAGTGGTTAACCACTGTGGACATTCCAGTTGTTGGATGTGCCTGGTTAGGTACATACCAAAGGTGGCATTGTACTCAATGACATGTATGATGAATGCCGAATACAGTGGAACAATGAACTCCTTGGACTTAGATGCCTTACCTTTGTTTATAAGTTGCACAACATAGAATGATTTCCTCACAACTGTAGACAGGTGATGGTCAAAAGTATCATGTCAGTGGATTCAGCTAGAAGCTCTTGATGTTAACCTTGACTTTAGAGAAGTAACCTCCAAAAACAAGCAAACCCAGCAATGAGCTCTAAGGGGAATCCTTTACTGACTAGCCTCTTTGTGGAGGTAGATTCCCCTATCTTAACATCATAGTTCTAATCTGAGAGCCACCCAGCTATCCAGCAGGTGATATAGGGGTTTATACCTAATTCTGTGACTTTGTTTACAATGCCTGAGTGGCTGTTGTATGAAATGCCTTGGTCAGACCAAGATAGGTAGTATGCACCATTTTGCCCTAATCAGTTGCTTTGGTGACCTTCTCAAATAAGTCTACCAGGTTGAGTAGTCATGCTCTGTCCTTGATGAAACCAAACTGGATTGTATCCAGTGTCTGAAGATTTCCCATGTGTTTGTAAATCATTTCCATAATAATTCTTTCAATGGCTCTACATAAGAAACTAGTATGACTTATATGTCTGTAGTTACTGGGGTATGTAACTGGCCCACCCTTGTGTAGAGGGATAACTTTTGCAAGTCTCCATTTGCATGGTATAGCTCTAGTGGTCCTCATAGGTCATATTTCATGTTATTTAGGAGATGTCCTGGGATATTATTTAGACCCATCAATGCAGTGTTTTCAGCCTTGGAGAGAGTGTTGAGGACCTGCTCCCTAGTCATATTTGCAGTGGTTGTGTTCGGTGGTATTTCCTGAGAGGTGGCTGGGTGGGGTGGGGGAGATTGGAGCTGAATTTGTCAGCTAGAAGATTTACTATATTGTCAGGCTCAGTGTAGGTGGCATCATTTACAATTAGTTCTACACATTATTGCTTACTGCCTTTGAGGTTGTGGGCATAGCTAAAGAAAGCCTTAGGTTTTCTTTTTGTTGGCCTGGGAGGCCATTTAACCTCAAGTTTGGCTTTGTTAGACTTGATTTGCCTTCCAAGTTGCTTGTTTAGATTTCTGGGCAAGTTTATATCCTGCTGGGCATTGCACATCCTAATTTTTGCCATGACTTTCATCCTTTTGTTATACAACTTGTTGATGTTGGGATTCCACCAGTGTGGCTTGTTTTTTTTTACTTTGTTCTGTGCTTTTTCCTGGTAGGCACAAATGTCTATATCGGTTAACATGATTGTGCAGGATCTCTGCGAACAATTCCATACAGGCAGCAGTGTTTGGGGGCTTTGAAATTTTTCCAAGTTGTCACTTTGTACTCGGACGTTTGCCTTAGAATAGCTCCTCAATTTTCCAGGGTAAGCAGGCATCCTGAGTTTTTATTTTATTTCCAAGGAAACAGTCTGACCATAGCAGACAGGACATTATACTAGGTGGGTGGAGTATTCTCTCATGTTAGTAAGGTCTAAATCCAGCAGGTCTGTGTCCTTAGTGGGCATATGAACTATTTGGTCTAGGGTGTCTGTGTTAAGAAAGTCCAGAAATATTTGGGCCTGTAAGTCTGGGGTTGTATGAGGAAACAACTTTATGGTCTGAATATTAGAGAGGACATTATACTAGGTGGGGTGGAGCATTCTCCCATGTTATTGAAGACCAGATCCAGTATGAGTGCATCCTTAGTGAGCATATGAACTG